>NW_016157142.1:257612-267287 GCF_001687245.7 Rhagoletis zephyria | reverse complement strand
AAAAAAAAAAAAAAAAAAAAATATATTCTACAAAGTGATCGCTACAAAAACCAAAAAAAAAGATAAATGTTTACTTTTTTTCATTTTTTATACGTTGCACATTAATGTAAAAAATTTATAATTAAAGCCCATAATAAAAAGGAAGAAACACATTTTTTTTCATTAAGTTTCGTTAAATGGTTTCCAAAATACAGCACTTTAAAGAAAGGTATGTATTACGTTTTCTTAAAATTTATGTCCCGTGTAAATAGGCAACCCTACATCATATCGGAAAAATATACTGCGCGTATATTCATATCACCTAGACCTTCAATCTCTTTAACTTTCATCAAAATCCTTAAAGGTCGCGCACAGAGTTGGCACCGTGACATGAAATGCCTCTATAACAATATTGCATGATATGTATTTGGGCTAAAAAGACTTGACCACGTATCACCATATGCTGAAAAAATGCTAAACATTTCTTTTGGTAACCTTTTAAATACTAAGATATTCGTTTTTTCATAAGGTTATATGTATATATTTGCTAATTTTATTATCCATATAAGATAAATCCACATAAAATCATTGTTTAGAGCTAATTTGTTAATTCCGGGCACGAAATGTGTTTTTTCGTTCCTCACGCACTGGGCACTTTTGGCACGTGTTGACACATTTTTGACACTTGTGAGAGAGTGACTAATTTTTGCTCCCGAATTACTGAAACAGCCCGGAAAGCGGAAAATCAGAATCAAATCAAAATGAAAATTTTCAAACTAACGATTAACGAATTTCAAAACACACAAAATAATCGATGTGCGCACGAAACTATGGGCCAAATGTAGTAAAACTGGGTTTTATGATTATATTTAAAAGGACTTAGAAATTTTAGAGATATGATTAATTCAAAGAATTATATAAAAAATCAGTGCAATGTAGAATAACAATATGGGTACCAAATGAGAGAGAAAATTCTGTAGAATTTTAACACAATAAAGATTTGTGGTTTACAAGGACGAATAGGTTTTGAAAATGCGCTTTTAATAAATTTTATCTTGTTGAGTTAATAAAGTTTGCAGGACGAAATTCGATGACGAGTTCATGCGTATATTAGTCCTCAACCAATAATTAAAAAAATATATTGCAAATTTTCAAGGATATTTAAGGACTAAATTTGTAAAGGACATTTTCCGTGACCATTCGTCCCTATACACCAAAAAATGGATTCTGTTATAATTCTACAGAATTTTTTCTTTTATATGATACCCTTACTTTTATCCTACATTGGACTCAATTTTTTAAATAAGTTTTTGAAGTAATTCTAATTTTTAAAATTCAAAGTCAAAAGGGGCTGGTTCACGTGATTCATCAACTGCGTGGATTTTATAGGTTGTGTTTTTTACAGCAATATCAGTTGTCATTTTACGATTATATTCATCGACTTACTTAACGGTGGGATAAATGCGAATAACAACACCATCTTCAAATTCCTCTGTTAACGGCACGTTTCTTTTTTCACACAATAACTTCAAATCCGCAGTGGTCAACTCCCCAAATCGCAAATGAAACTTTGATCGTTTTGTTGCCGCAAATTTTGTGTTAATTCACACCATATAGGTTGCATGAAACACCAGCGCCCTTTCAGAGGAGGCAGTTGCATGATGTCGCCAAAGATCAATATATTTATTTCTCCGAATAGCCGATCGTTATTTTTAAATTTTTGCAACCTCACCGTGGAAACATACTGCTGTTACCGCTGTCAGAATTAGAACACCCGCCGGCATATGAAATTGAACACATCCAAAGCGAAATGCGAAGTTCGCTCGGCGGCGTTTCGTGGCGATAGATTTATTTCTATCGCTCTGCTGGGCGATGGCGGCAGTACATGCCAAAGGTGGCCGTATGTTTTTTTACTTTCAAAGATTTAGAAGAAAACAGCATGTAACACGAATTATTTTTGATGGTTGAAAAATACAGTACTCGATTCGTTAAATCTGGCTTAAAATAAAATAATTTATAATAATTCCCCCTTGCCTTATGTTTATATTTGTTATCATTTCATCATTTCTAAACATGGTTTAGTTTTTTTTCAAAATATGGTCACCTAACTTAAAAGTGCGACGAAATGGTATCAGCTGTTTTCGCTACCGCTCCAATTCTGTTAAAGAAGGCGAAATAGCAGGGCGAACGGTGAACGACGGCATCGCCCAATTCGGCGAATTTCGCCGGGTATTGTGTTTCAAGCATCGGATGTATCATTAGAAGGTTTTCGTAAGATACCATCGAAATTTCATCGATGAACAACCAATCAATGTGGCGCCACTTTCTCCTTTCTTGCTCCAATTTGTGACCAGTCATTCGCCTATATTGTCGAGCATTTCCTTTTTCAATAGGCAAATAAAGGACTGCGTTAGGTTTTTGCCAAATATTAAACGTGCGGTAACTCCAGTCAAGGATGTTACTTTGACGAAAGTAAGTTTTAACAAAACGTCTAAGGTAGGAGCATAACAACGCTTGATGTGCTCTACAAGTAGTTTTAGCACGAGAGACTTACCGCTATCTGCTCCATCAGTAATAAATAGTAGTAACTTTTGGTCTTCGCCGTTCAGATTTCTCTGAATTGTTGCTGTAATTTTTTGAAAAAGACTTTTTTGCTCGACATTCAATTTGAGAATGTTTCCATCAAATACATCGTCTGTCATTACTGTGCGTTGTTGGAAACTTTCACAATCGTCATCTTGGTCGTACATTATGTGTTCATCAGCATATATTGTTCTGGCATCTCGTGTAATCTCAGTACGCGTGTCACTAACGGCGTTGAATGCGGCTTGAGCAAGTGCTTACTATATTACTTGCTCTGCATGTGCAAATTCTTCGGAGCTAACGTTGTGAAGTAGAGGTCTTAACTCGGCGCGGCGTCTTAAAAACCATTGTTCAGCCGATTCTCCTTCTACCATAAGTATATTTTCGTCACGGAAAGGGTTATGGCAAACAAGAAGGCTATAATAATATGCCTCTTTATCGCTGTTGATAGTGTAGTACCGCGTACGTAGTATTGCGGCTTTCTTACGTATCCTCATTAGTATCCCTCAATTTGATGTACCTTAACGACTCTTCGTCTACACCCCTCATTTCTATGTCGCCATCATCTTCAGTCCATGTGGTAGATAACACAGTCTCATAACGAACTGAGAGTTCAGCGAGGCTTATGTTCTCGAGCTGTTCAGGTCTTAGCACGTAACAGTCGAGAATGTTATTCGAAATTTCTGTTTCATCACCGTGGAAACGCAGCAGACGAAATCGCTATTATGCTTTGCAGCTATTAACAAATACTGCTTTTAGACTGCTTATTTTAAGTGGAAGATGGCAAAGGCGATATAATTTAGGAGCACTAACCAGTCGCAGAATGGCCATTGATACCGCAAACAATTGGTTCCATACGGCACCTCCACTTGTCTTGGCTTTTGTGATTGCTTCCCGAACTAAATCTCGTGTAACATGAGTCTCACTTTTACTAGCGTACTTTGCCACATAATACGCCACAGCCCTTAACGTTACCACATGGTTGTATGTCCATGTTACCCTCCCACAGAGAAAGAAGCTCAGGACTATAATTATTAACCATGGTTTCATTAGCTGCTCTTTTCAGTATACAAAAGCGACCATTTTTAGATAGTGCTTCATCAGGACCTAAACAAGTTGTAGTGTCTGCTGGTGCTTTTGGATAGTCAAATCGACAGCAACTAGCATTACGATATTTCCTGCAGGTGACGGTGTGCTTATGTATTTGCAAATTTCCAACTAAACTGCGCAGAGTCGGATCGTCACAGTTTAATGAACATGAGACAACTCTCTCAATTACTAATATGTCTTACTCGGTGGAAAAATCTGTGCTTCCCTCACACCACAACAACATATGTAGATGCGGGCTGCCTCTATTTTGGAATTCTATCCGATATAAAAATCTGCAACAGAACCTCCAAAGCATGTATTACTACTTTTCAAATACCGAATAAGAGCGTTTACACGTACAGTAAACTGCCGTGCAACTACCACTGAATATTTCTGAACCAGTTGTAAACGTTCGTGAAATGATAGTGCTTCAACGTTACGTAAATCGCCGCCATCAGCCATAAGTAACGCCGTTATCATGTCCGGCCAATTTAAATCGTTGCAAGAAAAAGTCATATACTATGTCGGAGCTCCAAGACTTCTAACCATGGCGATCAACTCTGAAGAACACTGTCGCCAGTAAGAAGCAGAACCTCTTAGATTCCTCTTAGTAAGATACATATTAATAAGTAGTACTTGAGGTGTCTGTTCCCCGTGTCCTTGCTTCACTCTACAGGATACAGAAACACTGGATTTAGCTCGAAAGTATTCGCAACTGACAAAGCAAAGAACATATAATCATTTCTTTGGAATCGTGCTTCTGAGCCCATAACTCTAGCTTGAAAATAGTCTAAAGCCGTTATAGGGATATCTCTTTCCTTCCCAAATTCATTTTTTCCATCAGGAAACAAATATTACCAACCTAATTCCTCCATTCTTCGCTCCCATTCTATATTGGGTGGCGCTGTTTTACGAGTGATTTCTCCTAGTCTAACTTTAGTCTCCTGGTGGTCGACGGAAACAATGTTGCTTAGGTCAGGAACACATACATCAATAGTACGGAGCATGTTCGTTGTAAAGAAATACCGGGTTGCTTCGTCATTCGTATCACTATGAACTTGGGGCAGATTTGCATGGTGAGAAAACGACATGCGGTTTAGCTGCTGATTAACCGATTGATTTTCAATATCTTCTATTTCCATTGATATTATTATAGGTGTCAACCAATAAACATTTAGCATCATGGACTCTGTAGAACTCATTTTATATTTATGAGAAATATATAAATTTTTTCGTAAAGTGGTACATAACTTTTCAAAATTCCGAAAATGCATGCAACAGGCCGTACCCTTTAATGGGGCTCTGTATCCTTTGGCCCCGCGGGCATGCGAATCGAATAACCAATATGTAGGCATTTCGGATTGGATTCTGCAATGCACAGCGACTGTTATCGCATTGGAAGTTAATAGTGCCAACTTATTATTATTATTGTTTTGGAAACAACTAAGTAAAGCGTTTTTCTAGTTAGGGAAATTTTCACTGTTATCTTTGTCGATATGTCCATTAAACGCTGATCCACAATCCACAGCCACCCCTTTGAAAGACAATTAGTGACAAGAATTCTGTATCAGCTAAGTACTCGCGATTCAATTCGCGCTCATCTGGATTAACTCGAGCAGCAATACAGTCACGATAGTACTTGTCTCCCAATATTAAAATATAACCGATATAACTTTTACACCACGTATTAGGATCGGAAAGGTTAAAACCAGTGCAAGCGACTACTGCAATTACCGTACACCATTTTCCGCGTGTTTCAGAGCTAAAATTTTCACTGCCTTGTTGGAATGATCCTTGCAAAATAGCTACATTTACGTCAATGCTTCTAAAAATGTGTGTTTGTCGCGACTCTGGAAAGAGTTCTGAGGGGACATTATCAGATGCTTCCGCAATTTCTGCAATAAAGGACAGGTCTATGATATTGGAGAATGCCGCACGAACATCTCTGTAAAGCGCGTTATTAGCCAACAACCATTGTGTAGTATTACAGTAAATACACCACTCGAATGCATTTACAAATATCGACCGCACACGATGTCAATGCCATCAGGACCCACATAAGTCATAATGAACTCAGCGGGAGTTCAACACCAAACGTTCAAAGGCACAGTTCAGTTTACACTTGCCAATTGCATTACTCGAGACAGGCACACTGACCAACTCACGTGACGATCAGCTTAACAGATCGTCAGCGTCAGTTTGTCAGTGCGACTGCCAAAATAACTATGACACATATGCTGATTTAGCATACCATATGCACATTTGTAGTTTGTAAGTATTAGTGTAAATTAGTGCAAGAAATTTTGTATAAAAAGAAAGTAATTTCAAATAAAAAATGAATTCTTGTTGCACGCTACACGTAAGCATTTCTTTAATTTACATGGCGATTCTGCCAGGCTTCGGTCGTTAGTCAGCGGAAAAATTTGCTCAATAAGCAAACCGCTAAAAAGACCGCGCGCCACTGAGAAAAAGAAATTGCAAATAGATTCTAAATAGTTCACTTTACTCGGGTTTTCACAGTCAATTTTTACAAAAGATTCACAATCGTATAATAAATATAAAGTCGGCTAGGATGGTAATTCGAAAATAAGCAGTGAACCTCTAGAAGTAAACATACTCCCGCTAGAGCATGTAGCAGCACCGAATCAGAAGGATATCAGTGATAATTCTCACAGTGTAAAGCATTTTCAAAATAGTGACACATAACGGACTGTTATAACACCTTACAACGGCACTAAGTCTAATTTTTCTTTGGTAACATACGGGCAAGATGATGAAGCTCCAGCTGTGATTCTATTCGCTCAAAACGTAGCTGCGAAATCTCCGGATGAACATCTTCTCATATATGATCTTGGGTTATCAAAGGATGATTCCAGAGCTTCGATAGCATAAAAGGGTGGAATATTTGAAGGAATCTGACTGGCAGCACAGCAACCAGACCTCCAGAGCTTCGATAGCATAAAAGGGTGGAATATTTGAAGGAATCTGACTGGCAGCACAGCAACCAGACCCCTCCAAGGCAGCAAAGAAAACAAAAATTAAAAAGGATAGTATAAATAAGTTAAGATAAATTGAGCACGCCTCATGGCCGCTTAACCAAGAGCAAAATTAATTTTGCTTAGGAATTTTTTTTTTGTAATTTTGCTTAGGAATTTTTTTTTTTGTAATTTTGCCTAGGAAATTAAAAAAAAAAAAAAAAAAAAATGTCAACAGTTAATTGAAAAAAAAACAAAGAAAAAAAGAGCTTCTTATAAGCATTAAAAATTTTTTTTACATAAGTATGCAGGAGATTACGACTCAGGAGGAATTCAATAGAGTATTTAAAAAGTACGAAGACAACATAAAGGAATTCATAAAAATTTCCGAAAAAATCCTTAAGAGTCGTAACACTGCAAAGCAAGGTCCGACGCCTTTACCATAGAAGAGTATCGGCGACGGAATAAGCTTAATAAAAAGGAAGAAATTCCTAAAATACCTACCCCTATAAAAATCCACAAAAGGAGACGGGGAGGTAAACAATTCAAAAAAAGGAAAGAAATAGCCGAAACTTTTAGGCTACTGAATCTAACAACAAATACGGTTGATAGATTAAGATTAAAAGAAAAAATAAATATGTTAAGAAATAATTTATTTTTCAGAAAATAATAAAACTTGTTAATAACAAACTGAGTAAATTGGAATGTCGAAGGATTTTTCTAAAAACCCACTTAAGGGGGATCAAAACGCAACTTTAAAAGTTAGAGAGAGAGAGAATTAGCTTATTTAAGAGAATTATGGAGTCTAATAGGTATGACTAGCGAACCTACTTTAGATGATGTGGAAAAGCCTACAATTAGAGAAGAAGAACCATGTAGGATGATGAGGATGGTATTCCCTCATGAGGATTAAATTAAATTGTAATAGATTCTTTTCAGTAAATAAATAAATAAAAAATATACACATAACGACTTTAATTTTCTTTTTGAAAATGGCATGGTGGAAAACCGTATTACACGGTATCCTAATAGGAATAGCAGGATACGAAGTGGGTAAGGAAAATTCTGGAGAGAAAAACGCTGAATATAAACTGGTCAGGTATGAACCAAAACTCAGTATAGAAAACAAAGAAGAAATCTCAGATAAATGGTTAACTATTTTCGCATGCGTAACTACATTTTTAATTGTCGCAATTGCAATTCTAATAAAAAATTATATAAAGAATAAATTGAGACAATTGAACATGGTACAACAACGCGTCTAAACAAAAAATTCGATATTCCAAGAAATGAACCAATGGCAAGAAATATACGACGCATTATCTGAAGAAAAAACAAAAGCTAGTAAATCGTACAAATGCATAAATAAAAATGCTACTATAAAAATAGAAACAGTAGTAAAGCATTTGAACATAATTTTAGAAGCTCTAAAAAGAATAAGACAGGTGATCAATACAACAGACCGTATACTTACCAAAGAACACCAGAAAGAAGTCCGCCAATTTTTCTTCGCCGTACGAGATAAGTTGGTATATTCTTTAGCTAGACACAATATAGAAGTAACAATACCAACCACAGTAGAGGAAAAACTCCAGATCGATTTCAACTCAATTTTATCAGAGCGTGCTCAGAGCCCGATTCAATCACCTTCCTTGAGCCAAACTCCATCAGTGGAAGAAAAGAAACCGTTAGACAAACTGTAGTCGAATTTATTAAAACTGCTTCATCAGTGCTACCAGAGTTTGATAGTAAGCCGGAGAACTTACACAGTTTCCTAGATGCCCTTGATATACTTGATCAAATCAAAGATGATCACGAAGCCTTAGCGATAACAATGATAAAAACCAAGCTAAAAGGCACGGCAAGAAATTTTATCAGTACCGAAAACCCAATAGAACAGATAAAAACAAAATTAAAAAACGCAATAAAGGGTGAATCAGTAGAAGTTTTAACCGCTAAACTGAACATCCAACAACGTAGCAAAACTGCTAATCAATACACAGCAGAAATAGAAAAAATTACTAGGTCATTGGAAGGAGCATATATCTCGGATGGACTCAACCCAGACTTAGCAACGAGATATTCAACCCAAGCAGCAGTCAAAGCAATGTGTAAAAACTGCTCCAATGACAAGGTCAAAATGATAATGCAAGCGGGAATGTTCACAACTATGAACGATGCAATCTCTAAATTTACGAACAGCTGTACCGAAATAACGGGCAGCTCAAACACAATTTTGAATTTACGACAGCAGAGTCAGTACCGGAGTAATTTCCGTGGAGCTTACCGAGGTAACAACTATGGAAATTACCAAAGTAGGAGATTTAGACCGCAACCGAGATACAACAATAACTCGAGGTCCAACAGCAATAATAATAATAACCGAAGAGGATCACAAGCTCAAAATGGCAATAGACCTTACAACCAGACCCGTAACGTGCGCAGCTGCACCCAGACGGAAAACCAAGAAACTCCACACACGATAAAAATTGCAACGATACAGAGAAATTAAAAAGATTAACAAAAAACTTTCCAAAATTTGTCAACTCTCAGTTAACAACACTATGCACAGAATTCATAGACATATTTGCACTAGAAACTGAACCAATCTCCTCTAACAATTTTTATAAACAAAAATTATACATGAAGGATGACACTCCTGTTTACATAAAAAATTATAGATTGCCTCAAACGCAAAGAGGAGAAATAAGCAAACAAGTAAATAAGTTAATCGAAGATGACATAATAGAACCCTCCATATCGGAATATAATAGCCCAATCTTATTAGTCCCTAAAAAATTACTCCCAGGTAAAACAGAAAAAAGATGGAGATTAGTGGTAGACTACAGACAGGTAAATAAAAAGCTAGCAGCAGACAAATTCCCACTTCCAAGAATTGACGATATTTTAGATCAACTTGGAAGAGCAAAATATTTTTCATGCCTAGACATTTTGTCAGGTTTTCATCAAATCGAATTACACCCCGACTCCAGGGATATAACCTCATTTACAGCCGATAATGGCACATATAGATTCAAAAGACTACCCT
>NW_016157142.1:255487-255702 GCF_001687245.7 Rhagoletis zephyria | reverse complement strand
ACATGGGCACAGAATACAAAAACAAATTATTCAAAGAACTGTGTAAATTGTTAAAAATTGAACATAAAACTTCAACACCGTATCATCATCAAACTTCGGGTACTGTAGAACGCAGTCTCCGGACATTCAATGAATACATACGTTCATACATATCCAGTGACAAAGACGATTGGGATGAATACCTCAGGTATTTCGCGTATTGTTACAATACGACG
>NW_016157142.1:239716-255453 GCF_001687245.7 Rhagoletis zephyria | reverse complement strand
AACTCACGTGACGATCAGCTTAACAGATCGTCAGCGTCAGTTTGTCAGTGCGACTGCCAAAATAACTATGACACATATGCTGATTTAGCATACCATATGCACATTTGTAGTTTGTAAGTATTAGTGTAAATTAGTGCAAGAAATTTTGTGTACACGCTACACGTAAGCATTTCTTTAATTTACAATTGCAATGCTCCATTTAGTTTTGCCATATCGACCTGAAATTCTCTTGAACGTTCTAAATTTTCAAGGTTTTCTGTTATTATTACTAAGCCAGTTTGTTGAGGTTGAAGCGGAAGTTGCTCAGCTAACTCGACAATATCTTTGGCGAAGGGAACAACTTGTCCCTTTCACCAATCTTGACTGTACGGATTTTGTACACGAATTATTTGTAAAAACGGTACAATCCTTAGCAAACATTTTTTTAAATTTTCCGTCCGCTTTTTAAAAACCGTCATTTTATTCCAAAATGCCTGAGCAGGAATTTTTCGTTTCTTAATATTTGTTGCACATCGAGTACATGTGACCGTATTCCCATTGTCGAAACGACAGTCGTTCGTCGAAGTTTGAGATATTCATCGGCGTTATGAGGCAACCAGTGACATAATCCATTACAAATTTTTATACCTATTATCCCTTCGAATTGAAAAATTATTGAAAACGTGTTAAAATCTGCCGTTAATGTTTTTATTTACGACATAATTCAGCGAACGACTGTCGATGCGAACGACTTACGACAGCCAGAATAGGGGGGAATGTTTTCTAAAGCCAGTAAATCAGCAGGGAGTAAATTCTAACATGTTTTGGTCGGCGTAGTAACGCGCTGCTGAGGGTATACCATTTTTTTCAAATAGGGCATGCTACGTCAGAAAACACGTTTATCGCTGACTTGAATCGTTTCCATATTCGTTAGTCTTCTTTGGTCGCGTGCACGCATATTTCTGAGCCTGATGTCCCTTTCTTCAACATTTTCATTAAAAATTACTTGAGCAAATCGGCGTCGGGCTGAAGATAAGCGATGTTCGCGCGGCACTGCTGTCTCGTTAGACAGACGTTTCTGAATCAGGGATAAACGATGTTCGCGTTGCACTGCTGCCTCATTAGACAAACATTTTTTAATAAGGGATACACGATGTTCGCGCTGCACTGCTGTTTCATGGGAAAGACGTTTCTGAACAAGGGATACACGATGTTTGCGCTGAATGGCTGTCTCATTAGAAAGACGTTTCTGAATAAGGGATACACGGTGTTCGCGCTGAACTGGTGTCTCATTGGAAAGAAGTTCTGAATAAGGGATACACGATGTTTACGCTGCACTGCTGTGTCATTAGACAAATGTTCCTTAATAAGGGATACACGATGTTCGCGCTGCACTGCTCTCATTAGACATACGTTTCTGAATAAGGGATACACGATGTTTGCGCTGCACTGCTGTCTCACTAGACAAACGTTTCTTAATAAGGGATACAAGATGTTTGCGCTGCACTGCTGTCTCATTAGACAAACGTTTCTTAATAAGGGATACACGATGTTTGCGCTGCACTGCTATCTCATTAGACAAACATTTCTTAATAAGGGATACACGATGTTCGCGCTGCACTGCTGTCTCATTGGACAGACGTTTCTGAATTAAGGATACACGATGATCTCGCTGCACTGCTGTCTCATTAGACAAACGTTTCTTAATAAGGGATGCACGATGTTCGCGCTGCACTGCTGTCTCATTAGACAAACGTTTCTTATTAAGGGATACACAATGTTCGCGCTGTACTGTTGTCTCATTAGACAGACGTTGTTCGATTAGGAATAAATGCTCGCGGTGCTCAGGGGTTTCATTAGACAGCTGTTCGCGAGTTGCGAGCAAGCGCTGTTTGCGCTGCTCTGCTGTCTCGTTAGAAAGACGTTCCTGAATTTGGGATAAACGATGATCTTTCCTGATTCAGTTTTCTTTCAACATAACTCCGCAATTTTGAAAGCCTTTCTTCACGACATTCTTGAGTTTCTTTAAGCCGTTGTGTTTTATTTTTCACTCTATTGCGCTCCAAGCGTTCATTTTTGTCACATTCGGATTCTTGCCATCGACGTTTTCTCATGTTATATGCTCGCAAAGTAGGCCTACCCATGATGTGTTTTAAGTCACCACGTTTTATTTTAAGTAGTATTAAAATCAGGGTACGGATTTGCCTCATTTTAGCCCCTCACTCGCTGTTGGTTTTCTCTGAGCTTGTGCAACTCACGAGCAACAAGCGAGGCTGTTTCCAAACGAGCACTCGTTAAGTACGAGCGCATGCGCTGAGCAGCCAGCGATCGAGTAAGCAAACGAGGGCCTCATTAGCTCTGCCCTCGCGAGGGCGTCGTTGCGAGCGAGGCACTAATTTGCAGCAGCAGACGAGCGAGGCGAATAAACGAGCGAGGCAAATGAGGCGAGTAAACGAGCGAGGCAAACAGTGTTGCCAAATATGGGCTTTTCCTACTGTTAAGTATAAATATATATACATAGTATGGCAACGCTGAGAATTGTCATTCTCCCACTTATCCATATTTTGACATTCGTTGTTAGCTTTAAGGTAACATGTGCTTTTAATAAAGAACTCTCCTTCTTCTTTGCTGAACCTTCGACTATTAAACATCACATTTGGCGACGAGTAAAAAGGTTTATATATTTTATAACCAACAAAAGTTATTTAACTTAATAAAAAAGTTTGCAAAACCTGAGTAATTGATATTTTCATTACGGAATTTCGCAAATAACTACACATCCAAATAGAAATGGCACCTCCCAACGAGATGAGAGTATTTCAAGCTGTGTCTATGCCAGAATTCAGTATCACAGAAAATTGGGAATTATGGCACGAGAGACTCGAACTACATTTCTTGGAAATAAAGTGCAGTGATGACACGGATAGAGTATCAACATTGTTGAAAACGATTGGATCAGAAGCATACGCCATTTTACGAGGAATTTGTAGTCCAGCACTACCATGTACAAAGTCATACAAGGAATTGTGTGAAATACTGCAACAACAATTCACACCTCCAGTCATCGTTTTTAATGAAATTAAAAGATTTTATGCAGCGAAAAGAGCTGAAAGCGAAAGCGTATCTGCGTGGTTTGCTCGGGTAAAAAAACTTGCAGTAAATTGTAAATTCGGTGCAGCATTGGACACCATTATTTTGCATAAATTTGTGGTTGAACTGCCTGGAAAGATTTTCGAGAAAATCTGTGAAGAGGACGAAAAATTGACCCTCTCCAAGGCTTTACAAAAGGCATTAATACGTGAAACGAAGCTGGCTCAATCAAGCAATGATATTGAAGTTAATTACATCAAACAACGTGGCAAATTTAACAACAAAAACTACAAGAGCAACGCAGTAAGGTCGAACAACAACAACAGCAAAGCGAGCAAAGTATCGAAATGTACACACTGTGGATGGAAAAACCACCAATCCAACACCTGCAAATTCAAGAACAGCACTTGCCATTTTTGCGGCTCAATTGGGCATTTGGCAAACATTTGCAACCGTAAACTTAAGAGTGATAAAAATGTTCAATTTGTTGATTCAACACATGAGAAATATTCTAATAACTTTTTTGATTCTATTTATAGCATTGGTATGAATGAAACTAGCGATTTTGATTTTTCCGTATATGCCATCCATGGAAACGCTGCACTGAATCATTATACCCTGAAGGTTGAGGTTAACGGAGTACAAATAACAACGCTGTGCGACACCGGCGCTCCTTGTTCTCTAATGTCAGCTAATACATTCGATGCGTATTTCGATCGAAAGGTGCTACAGCAATGTTCAGTACCATACACCGGATACACAGGTAACCTGATTAATATTATTGGTGAGTTTAAAGCTTGTGTTAATTTCAATGGACAAAAAATTTATGGTAAATTTGTAGTTACAAATACAGACAGGCCAACCTTATTAGGGCGAGACTTTCTTCGTTCCCTAGGTTTTGAGTTAACTCAATCTAATTTGAGTTCAAAAAAGGAATCGTTTTCTTCCGGTGAGCTAGGTCTGAATTCTAATACTAGTAATGTTACTTCCAAATCAAATTCAGTGAATTATTTAAACACGTATAATGAAATAATTGAACAAATTAAAGCAGAATTTGCTGAAGTATTTCAAAGTGGTTTGGGTAAATACAATATATCAACAATTTCTTTACCAATTTCGAAAGATGCAGTTCCTGTATTTTTCAAACCAAGACCTATACCCATAGCATGGCGAGAAACAGTTGAGAAAAAACTAGACGAGTTAGTTGACAAAGGAATGCTGGTTTCCGTCGACAATTCAGATTGGGGAACACCACTTGTTCCTTTGCTTAAACCATCTGGAGAAATCCGGATTTGTGGTGATTATAAGGTCACAATAAATAAATATTTGAGTGACTTTAGATACCCCTTACCTCGAATTGATCAAATTTTCGCATCAATGGAAGGAGGTAAACTTTTTACAAAGTTAGACATGTCAAACGCATACAACCAACTCGTGCTTGACGAAGATGCACAAAAATTATGTACCTGGAGTACACACAAAGGCATTTTTAAAATGACCAGGCTGCCATTTGGTGTTAAACCAGCAGCAGCCATTTTTCAAAAAGTAATGGAAAACCTGTTGCAATCTATTAAAAATGTATTCGTCTATCAAGATGACATAACGGTTACAGGTGTTGACCTAGCTGGGCATTTGAAGACATTGCGATTGGTTTTGACCAAGTTAAAGTCAGCTGGCTTGAAACTTAATGTTAACAAATGCGAATTTTTTAAAACGAAAATTTCTTACTTGGGATTTGACATCACAAAAGATGGTCTAACCAAAAACCAAGATCGAATCCAGAACGTGCTGAACGCACCAAGACCACAAAATATTTCAGAGCTTCGAGCATTCATAGGAATGGTAAATTATCATTCCAAGTTTATTCAAAATTTCGCAGAAAAAATGTGTCCTCTGTACAAACTTCTTAAAAAAGATGTCGATTTCAAATGGAACTCTGACTGTCAAAAGGCATTTGAATTAATGAAATCAGAGATTTGTTCTGACAAAGTTTTAGTACATTTTAATCAGGAACTGCCATTAGTTCTATGCACCGACGCATGCAACACAGCCATTGCTGGAGTTTTGTCTCATAAGTACAAGGACGGCACAATGAGGCCAATTGCTTACGTCTCTAGAGCATTAAATAATGCGGAATTAAATTACAGCACTATAGAGAAGGAAGCATTAG
This sequence comes from Rhagoletis zephyria, assembly GCF_001687245.7. Classification (NCBI taxonomy): domain Eukaryota; kingdom Metazoa; phylum Arthropoda; class Insecta; order Diptera; family Tephritidae; genus Rhagoletis; species Rhagoletis zephyria. Next base: position 250,214 of record NW_016157142.1, on the reverse strand, counting down.
CCATAATCTTCAGCGTGATCAGATTAAAACAGTATTTACTGGGTATGCATTTTGTACTACAAACTGATCATAGACCATTGCTCGCTATTTTTGGTGATCGCAAAGGTATTCCAATAATGGCAGCTGCGCGAATGCAACGATGGGCGTTCATATTAACTGGATTTAATTACACCATCGAATATATTAAAGGTTCTTTAAACAGCGCGGATAGTTTATCACGCATAGGTCAAATTGAGAATCCGGACACTAAGCCTGAGAGCACATACATCAACTATGTGAATTTCGTTAATCCGCTTCAGCTAGATTTTCTAGCAATAGCTAAATATACACGTCGCGATGCTATTCTTTCTAAGGTCGCAAACTCCATTTTAAATGGTACACTTTTGAACTTGGGTGGTAATGAATTTAATGCATTCAAAACCAAAGCATCTGAGCTGACTGTTGAATCAGGATGCATTTTATGGGGTTATCGTACGGTTATTCCGAGTAAATTACAAGGAAACGTGCTACAAGAATTACACAAATCGCACTTAGGTATAGTTAAAACAAAATCTTTAGCTAGATCATATGTGTATTGGCCAAATATTGATAAAGATATTGAGAATATGATAAAGACTTGTGAACCATGTCAAAAATACCAAGCAAATCCGGAGAAAAGTTTTTTAATTCCATGGGAACCAACTTATTCAGCTTGGAAACGTATTCACGTGGATTTTGCTGGCCCTGTCCACGGCTATTATTTATTTTTGATAATTGATTCTTTTTCGAAATGGCCCGAAGTTTTCAAAACAAAGGTCATAACTGCTACATTCACAATAAATAAATTGCGGGAAGTCTTCAGTCGTTTTGGGTTGTGTGATGTACTGGTCAGTGACAACGGAAGACAATTTACTTCTTTGGAGTTTCAAGCTTTTGCTAAAGCAAATGGAATCAAATTAAGTCGCACTGCACCAGGTCATCCGTCCACTAACGGACAAGCAGAAAATTTTGTGAAAACAATAAAAAAATCTCTTATAGCAACTTTAGAACAAAATGAAGTGCATAATTTTGATGTAATTTTACAACGTTTTCTATTTGATTACCGAATCACAAAACATTGCACAACCAATGAATCTCCATCAAAACTTTTGCTCAATCGCGAACTTAAATCTCGATTTAGTCTTATGCAGCCACCAACTACTAAAGACATTATTGAGTCCAAGCAAATAAATGCAGTTAAAAATTACAAAGGGAAACGCAAAGTAAACTTTTCTGTAGGTCAAAACGTTTATGTTCGAGACTACAAAAATCCAAATAAAGCAGTTTGGTCTCCGGCTGTAATAAAAAAAAAACTAGGTCCAAGAAATTACACTTGCTATTTGACACGCGATAAACGTGACATTAAAAGACATCTTGATCAAATAATTAATCGTTCCGATGTTAATACTGAAACATTGTCTGAGGAGCCTTTCGAGGAAACGAATATACCGTCGGAAGCAAGAGCTGTTGTGAAATTTGAAGAGCCGCTGGTTGAGATTGACGACCTTTCAGAGGAAGATGATGTATTCAAAGATGCAAGCGATTCTATTCCAAATAATATTGAAAGACGTGAAACGAGACAAACAGCTGCAAGAGCTAGAGTAAAAATCACAGAACAGATTGCTCCTCAAAGATTGAACAAAAATGACAATCGGAACAATTAATATCGTTACTTTTCTTCACATGAATTCTAAATCATAATTGTAAACTAGTCATAAGAACAATCCAAATAATGAGTTATGAAATATTTCTGATTTATTTATACAATTATCTTTAGGAGGAAGTTGTTAAGTATAAATATATATACATAGTATGGCAACGCTGAGAATTGTCATTCTCCCACTTATCCATATTTTGACATTCGTTGTTAGCTTTAAGGTAACATGTGCTTTTAATAAAGAACTCTCCTTCTTCTTTGCTGAACCTTCGACTATTAAACATCACACCTACCAAAACCTTTTTTCTTTAAGCCGTTGTGTTTTATTTTTCACTCTATTGCGCTCCAAGCGTTCATTTTTGTCACATTCGGATTCTTGCCATCGACGTTTTCTCATGTTATATGCTCGCAAAGTAGGCCTACCCATGATGTGTTTTAAGTCACCACGTTTTATTTTAAGTAGTATTAAAATCAGGGTACGGATTTGCCTCATTTTAGCCCCTCACTCGCTGTTGGTTTTCTCTGAGCTTGTGCAACTCACGAGCAACAAGCGAGGCTGTTTCCAAACGAGCACTCGTTAAGTACGAGCGCATGCGCTGAGCAGCCAGCGATCGAGTAAGCAAACGAGGGCCTCATTAGCTCTGCCCTCGCGAGGGCGTCGTTGCGAGCGAGGCACTAATTTGCAGCAGCAGACGAGCGAGGCGAATAAACGAGCGAGGCAAATGAGGCGAGTAAACGAGCGAGGCAAACAGTGTTGCCAAATATGGGCTTTTCCTATTGTTAAGTATAAATATATATACATAGTATGGCAACGCTGAGAATTGTCATTCTCCCACTTATCCATATTTTGACATTCGTTGTTAGCTTTAAGGTAACATGTGCTTTTAATAAAGAACTCTCCTTCTTCTTTGCTGAACCTTCGACTATTAAACATCACACCTACCAAAACCTTTTTTCTTTAAGCCGTTGTGTTTTATTTTTCACTCTATTGCGCTCCAAGCGTTCATTTTTGTCACATTCGGATTCTTGCCATCGACGTTTTCTCATGTTATATGCTCGCAAAGTAGGCCTACCCATGATGTGTTTTAAGTCACCACGTTTTATTTTAAGTAGTATTAAAATCAGGGTACGGATTTGCCTCATTTTAGCCCCTCACTCGCTGTTGGTTTTCTCTGAGCTTGTGCAACTCACGAGCAACAAGCGAGGCTGTTTCCAAATGAGCACTCGTTAAGTACGAGCGCATGCGCTGAGCAGCCAGCGAGCGAGTAAGCAAACGAGGGCCTCATTAGCTCTACCCTCGCGAGGGCGTCGTTGCGAGCGAGGCACTAATTTGCAGCAGCAGACGAGCGAGGCGAGTAAACGAGCGAGGCAAATGAGGCGAACAAACGAGCGAGGCAAACAGTGTTGCCAAATATGGGCTTTTCCTACCAAAACCTTTTTTCCATTTGTTAGGTTGGTAGGCTTGATTGGATTTTGGTAGGTTTCGGCACAATGAGTATTAGTTATTTGCAAAAAATAGAATATGTGTGCGTATCTCCTAACATTTTAGCAACCCTTTTTACACAAATATTTCACCGGTGCGTTCGTATAATGGCGGCCACAAACATGTAAATATACCTGATTCCTAAGTTCAATGTCCATTTTTTGAAATTTTTTAGTTTCGTATTACCTGTCATTCTGCATCAAAAACTAAACTTTGAAAAAAAAAATGGACTTGGCACCTTTCACCTTTAGGTAGCGATATAATTTATGGCGTACTTGGACCAAGATTCCAGAAAAGTCTGCCGATGGGCTCGTACTCAACCATATTTCAGGCGGAGGTCTTCCCAATCGAAGTCTGTCTTCGCGAACGTCATCGTAGAAGGCAAATGAGGCCAGAATAAATATTATGTTGGACATTCAGACAGCGTTAAAGGCCTAAGAGTCTTTTAAAACGGCATCAAGGCTTGTAAACTCTTGACCACCTGCGAGCCCACAATAGCGCCACGCTGTGTAGGGCTCATAGACATGAAGGGTTTCAAGGCAACGAAAGGGCTGACTGTCTCGCAAAGCGTGAAACCCAAATGGGTTTGCATGGTCTCTAGCCTTTCGCGGTACATGTAACCGCAGAACTCCACAGGCAAACACCGATGGCCTAACAACTGACATTTTGACGAGCAACATGATTGCAAGTTTTTGTGTGTGGGCACTTTGATGTCTTGAAATAAGCATTTGCCGCATGACGCCACCAGAAAACATTCTCCCAATTTCGGTGTTTAAAACCATTTAAATCTTTAAAAAACTTGCTGAATAATTTCCTAAAACGTAATCATAAATAATCCAATAGGGAACAGATTTTTATATTCATTTAATAGCAAAATTTCATCGATTTTACCACCAGCACGCTTTCTTTCAAATGAAAATATGGCTGTCAAACTATCGAATTGCCTGCAATAGATGTCCAGCAATAAGCGCTGACATATATTGCAGCCCATGAGAAATAGGCGGTCTCCATTGAAAATATATTTTGTGACATGGTTATCACGACATCATTGTTTTCCTGTGGAGACAGGGCCTTAAGGATACACTGCAGACCTACTTAGGAGCTAACTGGGAATCATCTCAAATTGCTGCCCACTGGCGGAAGTCAAAGGGACAAATACAATCAAAGATATGTATAACTCTTTCCAGCAGGAACTCCGACACCTTGAACTTTGAACTCTTACTGGCAACCTGATAGCAAGTTAACGTACGATTTTAATTAAATGGGTCTGTAGAGATGGACTGTAGGATTTGTGAGCTGGTGAAAAAAACCCCAGAGTATATTCTATGTGCCTGTAGACGAAGCATGAATCGTAGATTGATACACCTTGGAGAACGATTGCCTTCTCCATCTAAACTTTGGAACATGGCCTCATCCAAAGTGCTGAGCTTTTTAAATAGCCTAAGGTTGGAGTGATTACAATTTGAATTTAGCACAATATATCCTCTTAGGTCGCAGCGCGGGTATCTTCGACGTAATAATAATAATATCGTCACTAGACACGAATAAAAAGCTCGGAAAAACTCTTTGGGGAGTTCTGGGGAATACTGTTGCACTCGAAAATATAGTTGACCGCGGACTTAAGTTTATGGGTCTTTCCTCGCTGTCAAAGAGGTTAACGCGGCTTTATTTGCCGTAACCTATGTTAAGAGTCTTTCTTCGTCGAATTTTATTTACGCTATCAACTTTTGAGCTCGCGTCTATATTCGTATCTAGTGATGATATGTATGTATGTGTAAAGAGACATATGTACATATAGATAAGTCTGTACAGTAAAATGAATCGTTATGCGCGTTAATTTGTTTTTAATAATCTCGTTGTGTTTTACTTTTACTAAATGTTATGTTAACCATGTTTTTAAAAAATTTGACATTGAAAACAAATATTAAAACTCAAAAAAATGTTTGGTAGATTTTGATTGGTTATGGTAGGAAATTTTGGTAGGAAAAAATTTGTATGTGGCAACGCTGGAGGCAAATGAGGCAAGCAGATTAGACAGGCAAACGGGTTGTTTGGTCAGCAAAAATGTATAGGATAAAAATTGCATTAACTAAGAATTTCGAGTCTACGCACACCTGCAGATATGTATATACATACATATATACACATATGTATGTATTTATTTATGTATACCCTATGGGAAAAATCTCTAGTTTTGAACTGGTGCGCTTCTAGTACATTTAGGACCACTAGTAGTTCGCGATAAACCTCTTTTGCATGCAAACAACTAGCGAATTTAACACAGCGATGTCATAGGAATTGGAAATTGTCCCCCGCTGCATTACCTTTTCTATAGTTCAGAACCAGTCCTAAATTCGACATATGGGATCTAGCTCGCTTTGCACCCCATTTTCTATAGTTTCGAACCAGTTGTAAACGAAAAAAGTAACAAGATGTTTCCTTTTTGGGTTACCATGGTAGCAATTTTAAATTTTTTGCAGAGAAATGTATTTTCAATCTAAAATCAAATTTGATTGAATGAATGTAAATTTAATTTTGCATTTAAAAACACGTTTACATACCTTTGGCTGTAGCTGAATTTGCAGAGGTGCTGACTGTTATTGGTTATATTCCAGAAGGTCCCATAATGTTAAGATGTTAACACAAATATTAGTTTTATATTACCAAACTATGAAAAAGCATCTGCGACGTGCAGACTGAAAGCGTATTTGAACGAAAAACCCGCCAAGCAAAAATCTATTTAAAGAAAACAAGCCCCCCGCTGCATTCCTTTTTCAGTAGTTTCGAACTAGTTCAAAATTCGCCAGATGAGATCTAGTTCGTTCTGCATCCCTTTTTCTATAGTTTTGAACCAGTTCTAAATTCGTCATTTTAGATATAGATTTCTAAAATGATTTTTTAAAAGTACCACATATCGCCGCTTTTGAGCTGGTGGCGACCTAGTTACTATCGGACTGGTTCGTTTTTGGCGATAAAGATCTAGTACGGAACTACAAATTTGGTTCACCAGTTCGGGTTTTCCCTACAGGGTATATTCTCATACACAGAAAAATACAAGCGTACTATTTTGACCAGTTTTATCTACTAGGTAGGCGCATATGTGCATACATATCTATTTAGGTATATTTTTTTAATGTTCAATAATTTCTTATAAAATTTCAACTTATACACTTAGGTCTCTTTTTATCTTTTCAAACATTTTTTTCGCTGTAGCGATTTTGCTTTTTTGAGAGCTTTTATTACTTTTTTTCAAGTAACTATGTTACATATGTATAAGTGAGAATATAATATTTATATATGTATTTTCATTTCATAAATGAGTAGGACATTAGCATTTTCAAATGAATATTCCTGGCTTAGTCCCCATACATAAGTATGTATATGGGCAAATCTAAAAAATAGGTACACTTTCAAACAAAAAATTTTAATTTTTAAATTTGTGAGCACACCTATGTTTTATATATCATTTTATTCGTAATCTCTTAATAAATCTATTTATATAAGTGTAATTCATATTCATCAAGTGCTTCAAAAGTTAGACGAGGAATAAGCATGAAATAGAAAACAAAAGAATAAGCTGGGTTGAAATTACACTGTTCAAGTTGTAAACTTTGAGGAAAGATTTTGAAAGTTGGACTCACTTAATTGGGATGTTCTAAATTCAATGGCATGCCCTGTTTTACCAGATTGGCTCCGGTTTTCGAGATAACGGCACTTGAAAATTAGATTAAATTTTAACTATTTTATAAATAACTCCTTCAATTTTGAAGTTATTTTACTAAAATTTTGCACATAACAGTTTTTTAATATTACCTTAATTATTGCTTAAAATTATCGAAATAGGTTAACAGTAACATATAGCTCCAATACAACTGATTACTCAGATATGTGTTTTTGCGCAATAACTCTAACTTCATATCTGAATAATAAATTGTATGCGTGCTATATGTTAAATTGAACCTATACTAAATTTTAACCTATTTAATTGAAGGAGTTATAACGCAAAACTACGTCTCAGATCAATCAGTTGTATGGGAGCTATATGTTTTAGTGAACCGATTTCGATGATTTTATGGAATAGTTAAGGTAATATTAAAAAACGGTTATGTGCAAAATTTTAGTAAAATATCTTCAAAACCCAGGGACTTTTTTTATAAAATAGTTAAAATTTAAGGAAAGTTTCAAGTACCGCTATCTCGAAAAGTGGAGCCAATAGGGTAAAACTTAGGACGCCATTGAATTCAGAAGGCGCCAATTAAGTAAGAGCAAGTATCAGAACATATGTCGAAAAAAAGTTGCTTTGATACCACTCTCGAAATATTCTGACTAAAAGAAGTAGCATCATTAAGAGTAGTAAATCAGGGTTTTTACACACTTCTAGAGATAAATTTTTTGAAGCATTTTACAGGTATATGTAATTTTATAAGGACTAGCAGTTATAGAAAGATTTAGATCGTTTCGACGTGTTTTCCAAATGTGGCTTTAATTAAAGTGTTTTTGGAATAAAAATTACGCTCAAGATCGCAGAATATTTTATCTTTAAAAGTTAGTTTATTCTGAAAGCACACCTCTTGCTAAGGTATCAAATTATTCGTAATTGTTTGTAGAATACAATACATACTTAAAAATTTCTTAAAATTAAATGCTTCAAAACCTATACACACTAAAGCGAAAATTTTGACAATTGTGAAATGTGGAATTACAGACTTTGAGTTACTTGCCATTTCGTTATTTTTTAATGCACACTTTTCTTACCTACTACATTTGAAGTGTACACATAAGTACTAATTGCACATACAATTTCAAATCAGTATATGGTGTGCTTCAAAAGTTATGGCATAATTAATTTTTCACCTCTTAATAATTACATCAAAAATTCACTTGTTTTCATTATTATTTTTTATTTAAACACCTATAACTCAAAAGTTATGCGGCAAGTTGATCCAAATTTTTTTTGAGGCTTCAAGTATACGTCAGTGAATTATATCCAAAAGCAACCAGCTTGATATAGTTTCCAACAGTGAAAATAAAGCTAAAAAACACCAAGGTTACCTGTTTTTTAGATTTGACCATATAATATAATACAAACTACTATTTGATAATTAAGGCTGGTCCACATAGAACTTTCGCGTTGACTTTGTAGTTGGCGTTGGTTTGACAGGACGGACGTTAAAAGTGTGCGTTCTACAATGAAGCTTCCCTGCAAAAAATGGGTCTAATCCGGGATGACTCCGGGAGAAATCGCAAAGGAGCATGCGACTAATACCACTTTTGATCTCTTTATATGGAATGAACTGTTCGCTTTTGTTCGAGCACTAAGACTAATTGTTCACCTTTATACCATAACGGGTATAAAAAGCGACTAGTTACTTTAAAAAAAAAACTAAAAATTTGTGCCAGCTGAGATTCGAACCGGGGTGCTCAGTTTTGTTAGGCGAATACTCTTTCTGTGTGCCAACGCCGCACATGAAATTTCATTGACTATGTGCGTACATATCAATAAATCGTTAATAGTACCCGTTAGAGATTACGGTCCTTTACGCGTTGGCGACGGCGAGTACCGCAGACGATGGAACGATGAGCTATATGAGCTTTACAACGATATGGACATAGTGCAGCGAATTAAAATACAGCGGCTCCGCTGGCTTGGTCATGTCGTTCGAATGGACACCGACGCTCCAGCTCTGAAAGTATTCAACTCGGAACCCGCTGGTGGTAGCAGAGGAAGAGGGAGGCCCCCACTGCGATGGAAAGATCAGGTGGAGAAGGACTTGGCTTCACTTGGCGTTTCCAATTGGCGTCAGTTGGCACAGAGGAGAAACGACTGGCGTGCTTTGCTGAACTCGGCCAAAATCGCTTAGGCGGTTACAGCGCCAAAAAAGAAGAAGAAGAACCCGTTAGAGATGAGTTGGGGACTAATTTATCTCCAATTATACCCATAAGGGATGAGTCGAGACTAATTGACCTCCATTACTACCCGTATGAGACTAGTTGCGGCTAATTAATGCCCAATTGTACCCGATTGGGAGTAATCTCGGAATACTCTCTTTAGAGATTAGTCGCACAATTTTTTGCAGGGTTGGCAGAGACTACTTTGGCCACTAAATTAACATATTAACGCGAGATAAATTAATATTTCATTTGAATAATAGCATCAAAAATTATATTTCTTGCCCTCATTTGATTAAAAGGAAAAAACATTTCATATACTTTTATTTATTTGAAACAGCTGGCGACCGACGCAGCGATATTTCTGCTTTGTGTTGGCCTTAGCGTTGTTGTATGTGAACCGGTCTCTATTCTTTGTTTACGAAAATGTTCCCTTTACATACATATGTACTTATGTCCTTGAAAAACAGGCCACAAATAAAATTTTTCAACAAGGATTATATTTCATTCAGGTGTACAGCATAACTGCTACACAGTGGCGTAGCTAGGATTTGGCGAACTTAAAGTTGTGATACACAATGGCTAGAGGCCAGATTGGAAAAAGAAAAGCTACCTTTAAACTCTAATAACTCGTAAACTATCAGCTTTCACCAAAAAATTTATATAACAAAAACATTTAACCCTTTAATGTAGAGTCTGTCATATATGAAACGCTTTTTAACCCTTTCAAGGTAGAGGCAAAATGGTTCTTAATATGTTTTCAAAGTACTTTTTAATTATTTTTATTTTTATTTTATTTTTTTATTTTATTTTTTATTATTATTTTACTATGGAAAAATTTTCTACGATTAATATCTACCTTAACGTGGGAAAAACCACGTTCAAAAGCATATTGAGAACCTTTTTCCTCTGCCTTGAAAGGGTTAAAAAGCGTTTCATATATGACAGACTCTGCATTAAAGGGTTAAATGCTGCATTCCATTATCTCTTTTCTAAGCGAAGATCTACGATTTTGAAAAAAACTCGTGTTTTGCCTATAGTGCGTCCTGTGGCATTCTTTCATATATGTATGTATGTGCCATTTCTACCGTTATATATTTTTTGTCTACTCGGTTATTCCATGGGGAATTCATGCTTTATTTAAATTTAAAAAATTAAAATACTACACCGTTTTAATTAATTAGTGGGTAGTCCAGTTTTGTTTTGAAGAAGTTTCGTTAGTATACACTTCAGTTTTTACACATTGAATATACACATATATCAGAACAGCTATTCACAGGTATGTCAATTTTCGGGGTTTTGTCGATCCCGGGATTTTCGGGATCTGAAAATACAATCCCGGGATTCCGGGATTGTCCCGAAATTCAGGCAAAAGTGCAACACATCTGTGATCATCCTATTATAGTATTTTAAATCAGATTGATATAACAAAAAAAGTACAATTTATTGTA
>NW_016157142.1:220945-236066 GCF_001687245.7 Rhagoletis zephyria | reverse complement strand
AGCTTTATCTCCTATAGCACTGATTGTTCAGATACCAGTTTTTGCGATATATCTCCTTTATGTAGGAAACTAAACCCAATAAATTGTGTTACCGGTTTACATCACATAGCAGTGAAAATCACTTAGATTGGTGCCATATAAAGTATATCTTCCATACCTCTGATTGTTTAGGTGCGATTTTTTATATGTATGTTAGTATGTAACTCCTCTATCGATGTATGCAGATGTATTCAAAATCAGTTATCTGTCAAACTAAAATTTGCAGATGTTCATGAAAGGTATGAAGCCTTCGGCATAGCCGAAGACAGCGCTGCTCTTACTTGTTTTATCTCAGACGGATGACAAATTATCTTTTAATGAATATATGAGTAGTCCACTTGCAAACAGCGTTATGTGATTTTATAAAAGTAAACCATAAATTAAAAAAAAAAACGACAACAAGTAACATCCGAACTGTATCTTTTTTTATTACCTGAAAATTTGGATAAATAAGAGCCTAATACCATTAAAAAATAAAATTGCAGTATATTTAAAAATTTAATATTGCAAGTTTTGAAACAGTAACTTTTACATAGCTAGTTTTTTTTAGCTTTTCGCGTTCTCCCCTTTAGGAAGATTGGATTGCTTCTTTTTTGCGACCTCTTCCACTAGGCACCGAAACTACCACGTTTTCTTGCAGTTTTCTAAGTTCATACGAAGAGGAGACATTTGAAAGTGTAAAATAAGTATTATAGCGACTTTTGCAAGAGTAGTTAACATTTCATGCTATTTTTTCAGAATATAGAAAAATTTTTCACTCTGCTGTTAGTGGATATGAAACCCACCAAAAACTAAAAATCTAAAAAAAGATTTACATAGCGCACTTTGCGTGGACTACTCAATTGTTGAACATGCTATTTTACTTTTCCCTTCTTTTTATACAATTAAGGAGCGGCTGAATGGTTTAACGATGTTAGCGGTACATAATGATGTGCCGATTACAACACAAGAAGTAATTGAAAAAATGTGTGTTAAGCAACGAAGATTAACAATCGCTTTATAAGTAATAAGATTTTGTAGACTTGTACATAAATAAATGTAAATAAATACGTGTAAATATATAAATATGCAGATACCCTGCAGGGAAAGCTACTAGTTGTGAACTAGAATTCTACCGGTTTGCGTTTCAGCCGAACTGGTTCACGTTCTATCCTTTTTCAATGTTAGCGACTGGTATTTTTATCATTGCGATGTCCTACGAGATGTCAATTGTCAGGCTATGCATCAGCATCTACTAGTATAAATACTAGTAGCATCATATCAGTTGATGAGATGGTCTGCCAATTCATGCCCCGTGAAAAGCATAAGTGTGCTTTTTTGCTTGCGACGCTCCAGCAGTCACAATGGCCGACAGAGCAAAGCACTCGCGTGGTAAGCCTGAGGTCCCAGGTTCAAATCCTGGCGCAGGGAAAGTTTTTTTATTTTCTATTTTTTATTTTATTTTTATTTTTTATAAATTTATTTTTTTGTTTAGGCTGTTTATTGTAATTTTTAAATTTAAGAAAAAAAAATATTTTCGTTTAATTTCTTTGTTTTTATAGCACAAGCATTTCTTCCTAAATGTTTTTTTGCAATGCAATTAGATTATCAAATTTGTTATTTATTTATAAATTGAATAAATTATTTTTACTTACATTTATTTAACTTTAAAAATCTTAACCACCTCCAAGCGGCCTCGAACCTGCAATTTCAGAACCAGAACCAGTAGTCTTCACGTGACGCCACAGCCGACATTTGTAAGAAAAGCAATTATAATTGCGTTTTATTTTTGGCTTTGGCAATTCAAAGGCAGATGTCGCTGATCGCCTAAGTTCTTCGAAATTGTCGAACTGGTAGGCACATACTACTTAATGAACTAGTATTTTTTCTAACTGGTTTGGCTTTTCACTGCAGGGTCAACATTACAATATTCAAACAAAGTGAAAATAAATTGAATTGAAATAAATTACAATTTTTTGTATGAATATCCAAAAATATTTTTTCTATGCACATATGTAAAAACATACATACGAAAAAAACTTGTTTGTAGAAAAAACTTTTACCGAAATGAGTTTGAATGATTTGAATGTTTTCCATTCATTCATTCATTCACATTCTTCCATTTAAAGGTAGAAAATTTAAAACAAAATGTATATTCTTAACTTATAAAATTCTAAACGCTGAGTGTTTTGTATGTGAAGTAAAATATTCAAATCTACTGTACTCTGTTTGGTTAGAAGTTTGAATGAATTCATGCAGCCCTCTAATACATATGTTGCGGCACAGGGTCTCAGTGCTTTTCGGCAATTTTTTACAAGCGTAACTTGAGAAAAGGTGAATTGAGTGGCATGTGCACTTTATATAAAATAAATCGGTTTCTGCACTCAATAATGTTTTCAGCCCGCCCAACTTTCCAGCCATAACATTGGCTCCATCAGTGGCCAAACCAGTTAGTTTTTTTTATTTTTAAAGGCCGGATTGGCAAATGTTTAAAAGGTACAATTGGCAAATGTTTATATGCAAAATGATGTTTTTGTACTATACATTTTTATATTTAAGAATCTAAAAACCTAATTCAACTGTCCGACCAAAATCTTACTTTGCCGACCAACCTACCATATGAAAAAGAAGCGACCAAATTTGGACGGAAAAGACCAATAGGGCCGTAGCCAAGGTTACTTTCGGGGGGTTCTGACTAAATATTTTGGCAAGTGGATCAAAACTGATACATTTTTCGATGAAGTTTTCAATTTTGATACTTTTCCAAATACATATGACAAAAATCTGAAAATGTTAATGCATTACAAAACATGTCGTGCACCTGTGGAAACGTACATCCAAAAGTGCATTGTCGTTCTCTGAAAGAACCTTTCATGTATTGTGATTCATGGTCCATGTCGAAAAACGTCAAAATGTAAACGAACAGTATCATTGCGCTGCATTTTTTTATTTTCTCTATGTTCAATAACAGAAATTAGGGCTTGGTACTCGGTAATTCGGTGCTCGGTAAGGCCCTGTTTCCACAGGAAAAAACCAATGTCGTGATAACCATGTCACAAAATATATTTCCAATGGATACCGCTTTATTGCTTGACATCTATTGCAGGCAATTTGATAGTTTGACAGCCATATTTTCACTTGATAGAAAGCGTGCTGGTGGCTATATCGATGAAATATTAATATTAATTCAAAATAAGAATCTGTTCCCTATTGGATTATTAATGACAACGTTTTAGGAAGTTATTCAGCAAGTTTGCTTAAGATTTAAATGTTTTATTATTACCTCCCTTTTATTAGCTCGGGATGTAACTATGTAATATTGATGCGCCTAAAAGATGCAGCGATTTCTATTCTTAAGTTACATACCTGATAACATTACGAATGGAAATTATAATAGCGAGGTTTTAGTTTTTTAAACTATAATTTTTTAACATCGAAATTAAGAGAATGTTGACTGGCGGCGTCATGCGGCAAATGCTTATACATATCAATGCATCAAAGTGCCCACACACAACAGTTGGTAGGCAATAAAAATTGCGAGGTGTAACTGCAACTGAAATTGCGCAAATCGCATTCGGTAAAAAAATTTCAGCTTGCTCGTGCAGTAAATGTTTAATGGTTTTGGAAAATGGTTTTTCATACTTAAATGAAAAAAGTGATACATATTCATACATTTTAAGCCTCTTTTCTGCTACAATTTTTCACAAGCCCGCGATCACACTGACCCGCATACAGTCGGATGAACTCTTTTTTTTTGTTTAAAGTGATATGTGATATATCATATAACCATTTTTGACCTGAACTGAAAGCATATATCTAAAGTTACACGTATTTACTCATGCAACCACTAACTTGCATCGATATATTAATATTCTTGTCTATATTGCTCATATTGGCGAGCATGCTAAAATATCAGTGTCGGAACACCGAATGGTAACGTTAGTATCACTTTGTAATTTACAAATGTGGTAAATAATCTTAGTGTCTGCCTCTTCGTGACTAGAATAAGTCAGTTGATGCTCGATACCTTGGATTATTTTACCATCTCTGACTATATACTTATGGCAAGCGTTAGCATTCACATAAATAGTTTTATTATTTATATACGGAACCATAGTCAACAAAAAACTTAACAACAGCCTCTTTGAAGTTGACATTTTTCAACTCGCCTGTGAAGTCGGTCGGTCCTTCTTGCTCAGACCCACTGATGCTAAAATTGGAATTAGAAGATTTTGTAACCAGTTCGCGACAAGTTTCGGATCGATATCGCACTTGTTGGCGTAAAAATATTTCATATCATACGTCAACAAAACCGATACCGATTCGAAAATTGTCGCTAAGTATTTGCATATGTACATACCACTTTTTACAAATGGAAATGCCAACATATCGTGCAAAGGCAAATTAGATTTGTTTCTGTACAAAGCATATGCACGTACATATGTATGAAATAGAAATGTTTCTATTTTCATCTCACACACAGGTAGAACCATCTGAGTTTAATTTATTTCGTTTTCATGTATTTTTAAATGGTTAAATAAAGACTGTGAATTTGACAGACATACGCAACTACATTTGTATTGAAAAAGTCACATTTACAGATGCAAATACATATCGTGTAAGATCACCTTAACTGGTTACAGAATCTGTCGCTAACTGGATACAGAATCTGCCTACAAAAATGATATTGCCCGATTCAGCTGGAACAAAAATGCTTCAAACAAGTAAGAGTTTCTCTGTATTATGGCCTCGAACCGACATATATACATATATAATTCTTTAATTTGAATCAGTATTAAAAGCTCTATTGACTCCTACATTCGGGTTTTGATAGGCGAGTCTCCCCTGAACCGTTTTTTCCGTATTTTTGGCCTATGTGCGCTTTTATTCGAAACCTAAATGTTTCGGTACCGAGTATCGAGAGTATTGGATACTTAAAAGTATTGATTCAGCACATCACTACTGCTGTCATCTCGACTGTGACGTCAGCAAAACAGTTGATTCTGTCAAATTCACTGAGAGCCGATTAGCGGTATTGCCATCGGTGCCACCTTCTGTGTTCTCTCCACCGTGGCTTTGACCAGGGCTTGAACCCTGGTACTGATGAGTGAAAGCGCGCACTGCTTACCACTACACCACAGCGGCCGACATTGGATTTGATTGACGGAAACATATATCGATCAAACTGATGATGAGATGATGAGATTTCCGAAAGCGATTCTGATAGTGATTCGGATGACGACGCTACAAGCTCGTCAGCAGACCAAAGCGAGGAAGAAACCTAAATTTATTTATGTTTATATGCTATGCACAATATTGTGTACGTCAAATAAAAATTTTCATTGATATACTTCTTCATTTATTAACATNCAAGTTTCGGATCGATATCGCACTTGTTGGCGTAAAAATATTTCATATCATACGTCAACAAAACCGATACCGATTCGAAAATTGTCGCTAAGTATTTGCATATGTACATACCACTTTTTACAAATGGAAATGCCAACATATCGTGCAAAGGCAAATTAGATTTGTTTCTGTACAAAGCATATGCACGTACATATGTATGAAATAGAAATGTTTCTATTTTCATCTCACACACAGGTAGAACCATCTGAGTTTAATTTATTTCGTTTTCATGTATTTTTAAATGGTTAAATAAAGACTGTGAATTTGACAGACATACGCAACTACATTTGTATTGAAAAAGTCACATTTACAGATGCAAATACATATCGTGTAAGATCACCTTAACTGGTTACAGAATCTGTCGCTAACTGGATACAGAATCTGCCTACAAAAATGATATTGCCCGATTCAGCTGGAACAAAAATGCTTCAAACAAGTAAGAGTTTCTCTGTATTATGGCCTCGAACCGACATATATACATATATAATTCTTTAATTTGAATCAGTATTAAAAGCTCTATTGACTCCTACATTCGGGTTTTGATAGGCGAGTCTCCCCTGAACCGTTTTTTCCGTATTTTTGGCCTATGTGCGCTTTTATTCGAAACCTAAATGTTTCGGTACCGAGTATCGAGAGTATTGGATACTTAAAAGTATTGATTCAGCACATCACTACTGCTGTCATCTCGACTGTGACGTCAGCAAAACAGTTGATTCTGTCAAATTCACTGAGAGCCGATTAGCGGTATTGCCATCGGTGCCACCTTCTGTGTTCTCTCCACCGTGGCTTTGACCAGGGCTTGAACCCTGGTACTGATGAGTGAAAGCGCGCACTGCTTACCACTACACCACAGCGGCCGACATTGGATTTGATTGACGGAAACATATATCGATCAAACTGATGATGAGATGATGAGATTTCCGAAAGCGATTCTGATAGTGATTCGGATGACGACGCTACAAGCTCGTCAGCAGACCAAAGCGAGGAAGAAACCTAAATTTATTTATGTTTATATGCTATGCACAATATTGTGTACGTCAAATAAAAATTTTCATTGATATACTTCTTCATTTATTAACATACACGTCACTTGTACGAAAGTTGCATGAGTAAATACGTGTAACTTTAGATACATTCTCATTTAAGGTGAAAATTTGTTATATGATAGTTCACATATAACTTTAAACCAAAAAAAAAACCGTTCATCTGACTGTATGCGGGCGGAAAGACGTTCAGTTGACGTATTAAAGTTACGCGTGCTTTCTGCGTTACACCTTCACTGCCTCAGATGAGCGTTTTTCCATCCACATACAGCCAGCTGAACGTTTGATTTGATTTAGGTATCATATCAGCTATCACCTGACCAATTTTCGTGCGAACTAAAATCATGTTTTTTTTTATTTTGATTTTTTTTTCTTGTATTCACATGAGCAGCTGAAGTATAACCCACCCACATACAGCCAGCTGAACATTGTTTATTTACTCTATCATTCATATAATTTTTAGCAAAACTGAAATAATTAAATTTTTATTTTTTTGTTTGCGTGGGAGGCGGCTGTAGCCCACCCGTAGTGCCGCAGCGGAACGTTACTAGGCTTTATAGGAGCATTGTACGATGCATTGAAATGAATATGAGCAAAACTAAAATTGGTCGCAAAAATCTGTCGCTGGCTCCCGGACTACTAGCTTAAGTGAGTCTAACGTATCTGACGAAGTCTCGTTTCCACTGCACTGCCGTATGCTTGTGAGTGGCCGACAATAAGTCACTACCGTATGTAAGCGTGTCTAATGTAGTTAACGAAGATTTGTTCCCAATACAATCAATGCCGTATGCCAGGGCTGGCGAACCGTAGACACGCAACAAAATAATTTGGGCACGGTATTAATTGATGACTAAATTCACCAATTACTAGTAGTAGTGTTTACTATCTAATTGACACAATTTCTTTTTTCATTTAAATTGGACATCAAAGCAAGATCTACTCACACCCAAAAAAACAGGTCATAAGAGCCAAAAATAAGGACAGTAACCAACAAAATCCACATAAAAAATTCGATTTTGAGTTATATTGCATAATTCATCAATAAGCTTTGTGCTCACCGCATGGCTTCGTCGCAAAATTGGTGATTTTTACGAGTATATGCCAGCATTTTAATGATTTTAACGTAAAGTTTAAGGCTCTAATAGACCTGTTATAATTATGATGCATAGATCTCGTTCGAGATTTTTATGCTAAACTGACAGTAGTGATGCATATAATAAGTGAAAATTAAGTCGACTCTCAATTTAGTAGCAGCCTTTTTGGCATACATTACATTGATAATTATTTCAAAAAGCTGCAACTAACTTTAGAGTCGTCTTTATTTTGACTACGAATTTACTGCATTGTATCCAAAAATTACAAATTTTTGCCAAACTTAACAAATTTAAAATCAGATTTGGATCTTTGGTAATAAATTCGCTCTTCTACGAATTTTCATCGTGGTTTTCTGAATTCAAGAAGTTATCGGAAACATTCAAATTTATTATATATCCTGATGTGACTTCAATTGATAAACTCCACTTTTTTAAAATTGATTGGCTAGAAATCGAAGATTTTGAAATGCAACTGATTCGACTTCCAGTGTAATTCAATATGGACTAAAAATTTAGTCGAAACAAGGAAATGGTTATAATCAATCGAATTAGAAATACCATAGGACAATATAAGCAAAAATGCTAATATTAAAAATTTTAGAAACTGTCTGCAGAAGCTGGAGTTTGCACACAAGGTACACAGAGACATTTAAGATACGCTGAATCAATTAATTAATTTTTTTTTAATTTTTACAGGATTTAAGTGTAACTAACGTCTCCAAGAATGGTGATAAGTAGGGAAGCCAAAAATATGCACGAAAAGCCTAATTTTATGATCATTAAAACGACTCAAAACAATAAAAAAATGCTTGATATACGATATGCCCCAAAAATTTATATTATTAAGATTTAATTTAACGAAACTTTTTTCGAGTATCGCATAAAAAGTTTTTGTACATACACATTTGTATTGAAAATGAACGCCCTACGTCACAAGACTTTGTTGGACAGAATTTAAAAGATGGCAAGTATCTCTTCACACGAAATATTTTTGTTGCTGATAATGAGAAGTTAATATTGATTAGGAATGCAAGTCAAAAAAATACATCAAAGTTTTTTTCGATTTGATGCATCGAAATATAGCATCGATACATATCGAAGGATCGTATAAAAACATCGATATTTTCGATGTATCAAATGAAAATATCAACAGTTTCTTTCAATTAAAAATATACAACAAGAAAATGAAACAATCGTAACTTCGAGCAGTGTTATAAAAAGAAACTTTCCAAAATGGAGCCGGTTAAAAACTAGTTGCAAAGTAATGCACTGGGCGACGATTGCCAATGACATCGCAGTGTAAAACTGGACAGTTGAAAGCATTGCTTGGGTATTGAGCTAGAACTAGTACTGTTGGCAAAAGATCTAGTTCTACGCTAGTTCTGAGCTAGTCAAATTTTCTCAGGGTATATTCATTACATATATATGTACATACAAACATGTAATACAATACTGACCGAAATTTTCCCTTTTTACTTTAATCCGCCTTAACCCTTTCGAATCTGCTGGTACACGGTATGTACCACTAAATGTTTAAAATGGACTAAATCCAAGAAACCACATTAGAACAGAATAAAAAATGTAACAAAGCAGGCTTTTTAGTTTGTCTAACGGTACATATAAAAACGAATTCATTTTCTCGTGCGTTGTACGCTCAGTTTTGACTTAAACAACGAAGGGTGCGGTCACGTGTTTGGTTTTTGACTAATAATCTTTAAAAACAAAGTGTAAAGTGCCAACAGAAGTATTAAAATCGAAGATATTTATCATATTTACAAGTGTAAGTATATTTAATGACACAGTTTTGTGGATTTGCTTGTGTTTGTGAAGTTTAAATAAGCTGGTATTTATACGTACCAGTAGCCATTTATACTGGTACATATATATACCAGCAGTCCCTCTCTTCAATAACTAAGTGTCCTCTCGTCTTTTTTTTATAAAGGAATACCATGTCAAGTGATAATAATTATGAGCCGGAATTGGGTTTGCACGGCGAAGAACCTGGTTCCTCTTCATCGTCCAATAGTGAACTGTCAGATGTTGAAAGCATAGTTGCACCGCATGAATTAGAATGATTCAATCAAGCACAAGATGATAATGAGAATCACATCTCATCAGACTTTAGGTTGTGGTCTTCTTCTGAAGAAAATTTTATACCTTTTTTTATCGTGGGTTTAATATAAATCAAGAAATCCCTCGTACATCTTCACCATTGGAAATTTTTCAAAGGATGTTCCCTCGAAGCCTGTGCATGTATATCGCACAAATGTACAAATGACCGCATTTCTGAATTTCGAGCCGCCAAAAAACGACCAAATATACTAAAGCAAATTATGCTGGGCTGTATGTTTGTTATGTCTTATAACAAGCTTCCGGCGTTGAAACATTATTGGTCAAACCCTCCTTCTATGAGTAACACGCCTATCAAGACTGCAATACCTCGCGACCGCTATAAATTTTTGGCATCAAAATAATATTTTGCATCTCCTCAGAAACCAACTGATTGCAGTAAAACTTATTACATCGACGATGTTGTGGAGTGTTTGAAAGGTACATTTCAAAAATACCGGCAGGATAGTATTAGGCAGAGTATGAATGAATCAATGACGAAGTTTAAGGAAAGATCATCCTTAAAACAATACATGCCAGTAAAACGTGGAATAAAAATGTGGCTGCGATGCGACTCTGAGACAGGGTACACATATGATTTCAATATATACAACGGAAGAGAACAAAATCAATGCGATGGAACTTTAGACGAACGTGTGGTTAAAGCCTTAGTTAGTTCAATTAAAGAACGTGATGTGACGCTATGTTTCGATAGATTCTTTACTACTGTAAATCTACTTGAGACCTTAGAGTTCTCAGCCTTAGGAACATGCATGAAAAATAGAAAAAATCTACCACACATAAACGAGAAATTTGAGTCTTCGTTCAGGGTCAACTCATCTGGCCTTCTTTGCGTTAAATGGCAGGATACAAAGGAAGTTTTAGTACTTAGCAATTGTCATAAGCCAACAGTGACAACAGTCAGTAAAACATTAAAAGATGGGCGAAAAATAACTGTACCATGTCCATACTCTATAAACTTTTACAGTGAAGCAATGGGTGGAATAGATCGCGCCGATCAAATGGCAGGCATTTATGACTATGATCGCAAGTCAACGAAATGGTGGAAAAAAGTTTTTTACCGGCTTATAATGTTTTCTGCTGTGAATGTTTGGATAATTTATTGCGACCTCCGAAGAGACACAACTTCCTTTATTGAGTTCATGGTAACACTATGTATCTGACGGTATTAAAACTGCAGCCGTACGCAGATCCCAAACAGCAGGCCATTTATCACAACGACAGAGGGAACTGGGCAACGTCTCTTTGCATTTACCAATTCCAATTGAAACTCGAAGACGTTGCGCAAAATGTGCCCAGGACAAAACACAAACCAGAACAAAGCAAATTTGCGAGCAATGTAATATACCACTGTGCAGGGTGTGCCAAATATTACACTAAAAAATAAATTAAATTCATACATATTTTTCGAAACATAAGAATTTTATGTATATTTTGAAAACGTTTTTCCTGGAAATGAATATTATTTTTTGCAAAACTTTTATTTTTTGCCAATAAATGATAAAAAAATTGATATGAAAACTTCTTATTGTTATTTGTAAGTTGAGGACTATTGGTACACATGCTGTACCACACAATAGTACTGATGGTACAACGACTGTCGCAACGACGGATGGAACTGGGCAACGTCTCTTTGCATTTACCAATTCCAATTGAAACTCGAAGACTTTGCGCAAAATGTGCCCAGGACAAAACACAAACCAGAAAAAAGCGAATTTGCGAGCAATGTAATATACCACTGTGCAGGATGTGCCAAATATTACACTAAAAAATAAATTAAATTCATACATATTTTTCGAAACTTAAGAATTTTATGTATATTTTGAAAACGTTTTTCCTGGAAATGAATATTATTTTTTGCAAAACTTTTATTTTTTGCCAATAAATGTTAAAAAAATGATATGAAAACTTTTTATTGTTATTTGTAAGTGAGGATTGTTGGTACACATGCTGTACCACACAATAGTACTGATGGTACAATGTTGTACCAGCCCTCCCACAGCCCCCATGCTACAAATTAAAAATATTTGAATGCAAATCATCTAATTATCGGCAACTTAATTAGTAGAAACTAGTTAAATTATATTTACTTAACCTGCTGAATGCCGGTTCGAAAGGGTTAAGGCAGTATCTCACGCACCAAAACCGTGTCCCAATCGTCTGAATGCACACAAATTTTTCTTTATCCCAATCACGAAAAACAATCTGTTCAAAATTTTTTATTAGAAATTCGCTGTATTGGACCAATTGTGTGCTACAAAAAAATGTTATCTGAAAAAAATACTTTAGAAAATCCCTAAGAATATTTTTAGCCTAATTTTCTACCAATTAGCTCAGAATAACCATAAAGCTGTGGAGAAACAGCTAAATTTGCACTACTGGATTGTAGATTTGTTCAAAAAACGGAGGAAAATATGCAAAATTTTATTAAGTAATCGCTTGGAAAGTGATACTATGTATATGTGTGTATAATGTAATAATTAAATAGCCTTTTACCTGAAAAAAGTGCATTTCCGTTGTTCCCAGAGAAACGCCTGGTACTGTGAAAACTAATATGTTATTAAAGACCTCTAAAGGATCTTCGCTGATGAATGCCATCGGTTCCTTTATAAGGGATCCAGGAAAATTTTCTATCTCTTTCATTTCGTAATCTAAAATTACCAACCATTGTCTGCTATATGACATGTACATTTTCTGTGGCCAAATGGCTCCTGATCTATCCAAATCCTTCAGAACTTTTAATTTATCCTTGGGCTTTCGTATATCAGATTCATGCTGCACTTTAAAAGTCGCCAAGTGTTCCAAGGCATAGGTTGGTTTGGCATCTCCATTAAATTCCCCATGAAATTGTTCCTTTTTCTGATCAATATTGTGGACCAATCCGCTGTACCCTGTCGGCACCATCACTATAGCCTGTAATGTTTTATAAAACTTTATTGTAACCGCCAGCAAATTTTTAAAGCTCAGATAGTCTAGACTTAACTTAACTTAATGTAAGAAATTGTCAGTGATTCTTTGATTGGCAGACTTCCAAAACGCCAATTGCTTTGCACAAAATATAGTGTTCCATAACGCAAAACTACAAAATGTTGACAATGTATACTTTTCCAAAACGCATTCGAAAAGTTATCGAAACGCATCGTTGAGTAATCAGAGCGTCAGAAACAAAGTCGATGCTTTCGTTTTTTTCTGGTTATAACGGAGGATTTAAAAATTAAAATTCCGAAGGGGTGATCATTGTTATATTAAATATTTAAAATATTTAATGTATATGGTTACAATGTTTCGCAACTCTACATATATAAACAGTTTGGTTGACTTCCAAGACGTATCAATGTTTGGATTAGGGATGTTGCGGATGTGGAATTTTAGACATCCGCGGATGCGGATGCGAATGCGGATGTCAAGTATTACAAAAAAAAAACAAATTCGAATCTAGCATAATGGCGAGATCGTTGTTTAAACAGCGCTTACAAACCAAACCAGATACATATGTCATGTTGTTTCAGAATTTGGAGAACCTGTAACTTTATCAGCACTTTTCGATTTTAGTTTTTATAATTCATTTTCAATACTTTCTTCTGCGACTGCTTTGAAAAATTTGTACTTATAGCGAGCTAAATATGTGGATATAAAAAAAATTAATTATTATTTTTGAACAAAATTCTGTTTTCAAAACCGTGGCTGCCAGCCGAATTGTTATTTTTGAAGTGAAACTTCTTAGGCGGCGGTATCGCAGAAATGGAGAGTGAGATTTTTAAAACTGAAAATATTACATGAGTAAGAGGAAGATATAGTATAGAGAAAGGGAAAAAATTATGGTTTAAAAAACTAAAACCTCGCTATTATAAGCTCTGATCCAGTACTCCATGAACTTACAGGTTTTTACATGAACTTGCAGGAAGTTACAGGAAAAAAGATCCCGTACTCCAAATTCCTCCAAAATCCTGTAAATGAGAGTGATTTTTGGAGAGTTGTGTAGAGAATGAAGTTGCAAGATTTTACCCGAACTTTTTCTTCTGGTAAAATCGTGAAAAGTGTCAAGCGATCACTGGTTGACGTTTTTACTAATGCTATTTTTGTTCCCTTACTTTTTGTTGTTACTTACTGTTTACTCTCACTTCAGAGAGTAATTTTGCTGTTTGACATTTTTACAGGATTTTACACGAAAAGTATTGGATCAAAACTATAATTTCCATTCGCACTGTCATCAGGTATGTAACTTGAGAATAGAAATCGCTGCATCTTTTAGGCCCATCAATATTTAGTCTGTTCCTTTGAACTTCGGACTAAAACCTGTGGAACTGTCAAACTACAATTTTACGCTCTCAAATGAGAGTAAAAGGAGAACAGATGCAGAAGTGCATAGGAACGCAAAAATCACTATTTCCTGTAAAAACGTCAGTCGGTTTGTTTACATGTCATTGGTACAACACTGATTTGGCTGAAATATCACTAAATAATTATTAAAATCTATACATATTCAAATATTTCGTTGTTTACTTCCATTTTTTAACAAATATAAGGTTCTTTGCTTTCACCGCTTTCTGTTTTTGTTTGCACATGTAAATCAGCTGATCGTTTGACACTTTTCATGAACTTACAGGAAAAAAAACTCCGGACTAAATCCTGTAACTTCTGACTAGGAACAGTTGCTCAGTTACTCTCTCAAATGTGTTCCCACTTACAGGTTTTATGTCAATAGGAACGACTTCCTGTAAGTTCTGACTAAATCCTGTAAACCGGACTGCTATTGGAACAGACTAATTGCATACTTACATCCCGAGCTAATAAAAATGAGGTAATAATAATAATAAAAAGAAATACGGCTATACAAAGCGATAACACAAACATCTTCAACGCGCATGCGTACGAGTACCTACATATGTACGTAGATACGTTTGTATGTTTGAATTCGTAATAATGCATACGAAAAAACCGAAATAATGCATATATGCACAGTTTCGGTTGAAAACCGCAATAATGCATATTAGAAAAACCGAAATTATGCATATGCACTCTTTCGTTTGAAAACCGAAATAATGCATATGAAAAAAANAATCCTGTAACTTCTGACTAGGAACAGTTGCTCAGTTACTCTCTCAAATGTGTTCCCACTTACAGGTTTTATGTCAATAGGAACGACTTCCTGTAAGTTCTGACTAAATCCTGTAAACCGGACTGCTATTGGAACAGACTAATTGCATACTTACATCCCGAGCTAATAAAAATGAGGTAATAATAATAATAAAAAGAAATACGGCTATACAAAGCGATAACACAAACATCTTCAACGCGCATGCGTACGAGTACCTACATATGTACGTAGATACGTTTGTATGTTTGAATTCGTATGTCAGCTCTGCCGCTACCAAGCGGCACCCTGAAATTGTGCATATGGAAACTGTGCATACGAAATAATGCATA
>NW_016157142.1:198171-213297 GCF_001687245.7 Rhagoletis zephyria | reverse complement strand
CATGCACAGTTTCGGTTGAAAACCGAAATAATGCATATGAGAAAATACCGAAATTATGCATATGCATACTTTCGTTTTAAAACCGAAATAATGCATATGAAAAAAAACGAAGTAGTGCATACATGCACAGTTTCGTTTTAAAACCGAAATAATGCATATGGCAAAAACCGAAATAAAGCATACATGCACAGTTTCGGTTGAAACCGAAATAATAACTAAATGCACAGTTTCCATATGCGCAATTTCGGTGCCCCCTACCAAGCAATGGGTAGGTTCAGAAGGCGCGGCAGTTGAGCGCAACCGTTGCTAAAAAATTAATGATCGTTATGCGTCTTTTGAACGAATTGATACATTAACACGTCTATTCTGCGCTGGTAATAAAAAGTTTGTAACCGGTAAATAAAGTTCCTGTAAATTTTTAAACCCTTTTCGCATTTTGTGTACTCTTGTAACCGGTAAATTTTGTTACCATCTCATAAGCTGGTAACAAATTATTGCACCGTGAAATATGCAATGCCAGGATTTGCACAATTCTTTATAGCTGAATTGCTGAATATTTGAACTGCATTGCTAACGTACCTAGAATCACGGTGACANGAATAGACCTTTAACTGTCAAGTTCAAGTCTCAAAGGTACACACAAACATGTTGTCTCAAATGATCAGTAAAATCCCAATAAACACCAAAAAAATATTTCTCCAACCTTGGAGAAATTCATAGTTCTCAAGTTGATATCCAATATCATTCTCCAACTCATCTCTAACCCACGCGCAGATACGTAAAAAGTGATGGAGATACGAATTTTTAATTATCAAGTGAAAAACTAAAGCTATATAAAGGGGAAATCTACCAACGTTTTCTGGATTTTGTACAAAAATATGTTATATAATCAAATAAGAATTCAAAAATCAGGCTCAGGCAAATATTGTAAGCTTTCATAAAAAAAATAAGAAGTAATCAAATTAAGTGAAAATAAGGCTCCAGTGAAGTACGAACACTAAATGCCGGTTTTGAACCACTGTGCAGCAGGGGGTTTATCTTCTTTAAGTGGAGCTGGAAACTCAGCGTGCAACATGATCCTGGGCGCAACTTTCCCTCTGCCTTATAGATTGTACAAAGATTACCGATTAAATAGAAACCCTTATGTGGAGTGCGAAACAAACTGGCGAAGGTTTCTATAATATTTTTTGAAGGGACATTTTTTTCTAATTCTGTGTTTACAAATTTACCTCTGAAAAATGCAGAGCTGATTTAAAGGACAGTTTAAGAAATAAAGGACAAAAGGCGTCCTTTATGCTGAAAAAAAATTATAAAGGAGAGGGGGTTAAAATAAAGGACTGTCCTTTAAAATAAAGGCCGGATGGTCACCGTACACTTACCCCAGCACTTTAGACACAAATAGGTGAAAACTTACTTTATTTGAGAACATCGATAGTTTGATTTCTACGAAATATTGCAATAAGGTGAACTGAACCTTTTGCCTCTGCTGAGTCGCTTTTTACCTGTGCCAACGAACTGATTGTGGAAGTACGACACGCAGTCATTGTTACCTCTTTGCGCAACATCGTATCCCTCTCGCATATTGAATCTTTCTGTCTGTTATGCGAAAATTTGGCTGGTGCTGCCTATTTATGTTGCAAATGTTTTTGGTCAGACGCGTCTTGCACAATTTGTAGTAAGCCATGGCCTGTTTACCACATTTTCGAAGTTAGAGTGATTTAAAAATAGTTGAGCCCATAAGTTGAATGATATATAAAAAGCGATGTAAAAATAGGATAAAGCGTAGCAGGGTAGGAAATTTTTAAATTGTTTTCAAATCGTGGTAAATTTACTACGATCCCAGCAAAGTGCCAGCGCTTCATGCACGGTTGCCACACGACAAACAATTTTCTGACCAGAATTTACAAAAAAGTTACCTAAAGTTACCAAGTAAAAAACCACGTTTTATTATACAATAAACCGCCACTAGACACGAATAAAGGCGCGAGCTCAAAAGTTGACCGCGAAAAAAGACGCATAAAATAACTTAGCGAAGAAAGACGCCTACACTTAGTCGACGCGTTAACCTATTTGAACTTATTTTCGCGGTCAACTGTGTTTGCGGGTGTAATAGTATGTAAATTCCCCATAAAGTTTTTGGGGAATAATGCTGAAGTGACAGTCCTTGGCTAGGTATAAATCTATGTTTACGCGTCTTTCTTCGCCGCCAACTATAGTTATTTTTTCAATGAACTTTTTACACGTCGTTTTTCGTTAATGCGTCCTTTTTCTAAACTAAGAAAACTAAGACCAAACTTCGTATTTTTGTTAAAGCAATTTTATATTTTAATTATCGTTATATGTTATAAAATATCTTTCGCTGTTGTATAAGTTCTGACGATATAGTTATAATTCACAATTAATCACATTTTGGAATAAAATTTCCCACCAGTCACAATAGAATGGCCCGAACTTGTATTTTGATTGGGAGTGTATATTCGCACTTTACCAGTGTCACCAGTGTACCAGTGTCACCCGTGTACCAGTGCCACCAGTGACGCCAGTGTCACCAGTGTGCCAGTGTCGGCAGTCTTCGGCTCTGCCAGTGTCACCAGAGTCGCCAGTGTCGCCAGTGTCACCAGAGTCACCAGTGTCGCCAGTGTCACCAGTGTCACCAGTTTCCCCCAGTGTAACCAGTGTCGCCAGTTTCACCAGTGTCACCAGTTTCACCAGTGTACCAGTATCACCAGTGTCGCCAGTGTCACCAGTGTCGCCAGTGTCACCATTGTACCAGTGTCGCCAATGTCGCCAGTGTCACATGTTTCACCAGTGTCACCAGTGTCACCAGTTTCACCAGTGTACCAGTATCACCAGTGTCGCCAGTGTCACCAGTGTCGCCAGTGTCACCATTGTACCAGTGTCGCCAATGTCGCCAGTGTCACATGTTTCACCAGTGTCACCAGTGTCACCAGTTTCACCAGTGTACCAGTATCACCAGTGTCGCCAGTGTCACCAGTGTCGCCAGTGTCACCAGTGTCACCACTTTCACCAGTGTCGCCAGTGTCACCAGTGGCGCCAGTGTCGCCAGTGTCACCACTTTCACCAGTGTCGTCAGTGTCACCAGTGGCGCCAGTGTCGCCAGTGTCACCAGTGTACCAGTGTTGCCAATGTCGCCAGTGTCGCCAGTGTCACCAGTGTACCAGTGTCACCAGTGTACCAGTGTCATCAGTGTCACCAGTGTCACAAATGTCACCAGTGTCACCACTTTCTCCAGTGTCGCCAGTGTCACCAGTGTTGCCAGTGTCGCCAGTGTCACCAGTGTACCAGTTTCACCAGTGTTGCCAATGTCGCCAGTTTCCCCCAGTGTAACCAGTGTCGCCAGTGTACCAGTATCACCAGTGTCGCCAGTGTCACCAGTGTACCAGTGTCGCCAATGTCGGCAGTATCACCAGCTTCACCAGTGTCACCAGTTTCACCAGTGTACCAGTATCACCAATGTCGCCAGTGTCACCAGTGTCGCCAGTGTCACCAGTGTCGCCAGTGTCACCAGTGTACCAGTGTTGCCAATGTCGCCAGTGTCGCCAGTGTCACCAGTGTACCAGTGTCACCAGTGTACCAGTGTCATCAGTGTCACCAGTGTCACAAATGTCACCAGTGTCGCCAGTGTCACCAGTGTCGCCAGTGTCACCAGTGAGTAAACGCCGTGCAGTGCGGACGTGTTTGTTTCTCTTGCTCGTCAAGTTCACTCAAACTTCAATGTACATATATATACTATAGAGTTCTATTTGTGTATACGTGAATAATTTATTAACTGAGACAGTGACTCTTTTGAGACTTATCAAAACTTTGAAATTATTTATTCATTTAATGTAATGCCTTGCTCCTGTGGCAATAAAGTTGATCGTACTCAACAAGAAAAAATACAGTGCGCGAAATGCAATGAAATTTTTCACTTGGCTTGTGTTGGAATAAAGCCTGCTGATGCCGAATTTTTGCTTGCCTCGGAACGGAGTTTTTTTTGTAAAGGCTACGCGAATGCACGCCGTGACGCAATTCGGATGCCCCCCCCTACGCCACCTGCTTTATTGGCTGATGGGCGGAATGTTGTCTCTGCTAACGCAAAAACTGCTAATACTAAATCTTACTCTCTTAATGCTAAATCAAGTGCTTTGCAAAAAACAACTGATAATAATCTCAGTGAAGCTAAACATCAACAACATCAAATATCTTTGGGCTCTTTGTACAACATAATAATCTCTCTTCGTGCTGATAATGCCCAGATGCTCAAATCGATAACTGCTTTGCGTGAAGAAAACAGCAAACTTGTGTTGAAAGCTGATAATATGCACTCTGATCTGCTTTCCATGCAGAATTCTCTGCACAAAAAAGATGATACAATTGATTTGCTCAGGGCTGAGGTGAATAAACTGCGATCTTGTGTAAATACCGTTGTCCAGAGGCTTAGTAGTGGTAATCTATCAAAAAACGTAGTTGGTGCTGCTAATTACGCTCTCTTGCCTACTTTGCCGATTTCTTCTACTGGCTGCCCTGCTGGCAGTACGGTGTCTCAATCTGCTGTCTCTTCGCCTGTTTCTCTTTGTGATGCTACGCAGTCATATCTCACCTATAGTGCCGCAGTCGCTAACACAAACAGTGTCAAGCTGCCTGTTGCTCTTTCTGCTTATGACGCTACTCGATCAGCTGTTACTCTTAGTGCTGCTGCGCCCGCAACCTCGGCTTTATCATCGCCTTCATCTCTTTCATCGGCCACCCTGATATCTGTGGATGTAAACAACGACACTAACACCAACAAAGCTAAGCTGCCTGTTGCCTCTCCCACAACTTTAAGTGACGCTATGCTGTCCGCTGCTCCCACACTTTTGGCTCTATCTTCGCCTTCGTCTCATTTGTCGCCCACCCAGCTGGCGGTTGATGCTAATGTAAACAACGTCACTACAGTGGAAACTACTTCTTCTGGTACTAGTACTAAACCATCCCCCACAGGTTGGAAGACTGTTGCTAATAACAAGCGCTTGAAGCTGAAACAACCGCTACTTATCGGAGCTAACAACAGTAATGAATTAAGTGTCATCCCTAACCAGAAGTGGCTACATTTATCCTCATTTTCGCCCACAGTCACCGCAGCTGAAATTATCAGTTATGTTGCTAAACATGCTTGTGTAGACGCTAAATTTCTTACTTGCTATATGTTAGTAAAGAAGGGTACTAACTTGAATGAGCTCAAAAAAGTAAGCTTCAAACTAGGCGTTTCTGAGTGCAGCTATGAGAAAGTGATAAATAATGAAAATATATGGCCTGCAAATGTTAAAATACGACCCTTTCGCTTTTTTCAAAAAGTCGATGCACCAGAACTCAAGTAGCGCAAAATTTAATGAGACGGTTGGGAGCGCTTCCAATTTGAAGTTGTACTTCCAAAACGCTTCTGGCATTCGTACTAAATCTGAATTAGTTCGCAATTTTAGTTCTCAGCTCGACTATGACGTTTTTGTTATTGTTGAGACGTGGTTGAATTCAGTTTTTAATGATAATGAATTTTTTGACGCTAACCTTTATAATGTCTACCGAAAGGATAGAGACGCTGCGAAAACTGGATGTTTAAGAGGAGGAGGTGTCTTAATTGCAGTTCGTCGCAATCTGTATTCGTATTTAGTCGCGCTTGATAATGATAATTCGCTTCTTGATCAGATCTGTGTATGTGTCACTGGCTCGTCGTTCAACGATTCCTTGTTCATCATAGCTTCCTACATTCCACCAAATAGTAAGGATGACCTTTATCATGCGCATGCTGATAATATCAACTCTCTAGTTTTGAACAAACTTGGCGACAGTCACTTATGTGTTTTAGGTGACTTTAATTTATGCAATGTGCGTTGGTCGGACACTTTTTCGAACTTCGGGCTCACTCCTAACAATATAACTGCCCCGCATGAGTCATACCTCATCGATAGTCTTTTAAGTCTAAATCTTAATCAAATTAATAAGTATGTTAACAAGTTAGATAGAATTCTAGATCTAATCTTTGTAAGCGACAATATAATCTGCAATATTGAGGAATGTTATTGTCCTATGTCTCAGTCGGACATGCATCATCTGCCACTAATACTGAAATTTGAATTGTACAAATTTTTAAAATCTGCTCCTGTTAAGCAAGTTATCTTCAATTACAAGTCTTGTGATTTCGGCAAGCTAAATAACTCGCTTTCCATGCTCAATTGGGATGAATTACTTTCAGGACAGGATGTTTCTAATTGCTATTATTCTTTTAAAACAGCGTTAGTTGATTTATGTAGGGAAAATGTGCCTATTTTGAAAAATAAACCACATAAGCTACCATGGTATAATCGGGAGTTAAAAAAGTTAAAGAACCTTAGGAATAAATTCTTCAAGAAGTTTAAAGTTACAGGAAATCAGATTTTCTTTGATAAATATCAGAAATATGCTAAAGATTTTAATTGCTTAGACAAATTCCTTTATAAAAACTATATTTTTGGGGTGGAGTTGAACATTAAATCTAATCCAAAAGCTTTTTGGCAGTTCATAAAGTCTAAGAAATGTGGCTCTTGCATTCCTTCGACTGTCTTTTTGGACGATAAATGTGCTAGTGGCCCTACTGAGGTGGCGAGTCTCTTCGCTGAATTTTTTAGTGCCAACTATGTCTGTGATGATGGTAATTCCTGGCCTGATATAAACCACGATTCAGCTACGGAGTTAAGTTTTGGGACTCTAACTCTGTCCCTTGATGACGTGGAAGCTGGCATTTCTAAGCTGAAACCGTCTACGAAAGCGGATGTTGATGGGTTTTCTGCTCTTCTCCTCAAGAACTGTCCCGCTCTAATTCTACCTCTACATCGTATTTTTAATTTGTCTCTTGCGTCGGGTGTCTTTATCGAGGATTGGAAAATTACTTCTATTAACCCTATACTTAAGAGTGGGAATAAAAATAATGTTCGCAATTACAGGCCCATTTCTAAACTGTCAACTGTATCGAAACTTTTTGAATCTATAGTCAAAGAAAAAATGTATTTTATCACTAAAAGTTTAATCCTGCCTAACCAACATGGTTTTGTTTCCAATCGATCTACTGTGTCTAACCTAGCTGTATTTTGTGAATACTGTATGACGTCTCTTTCTGCAGGTTTCCAGGCTGACTGTATTTATACGGACTTTAGTAAAGCCTTTGATAGAGTCTCTCATTCGATTTTACTTAATAAGTTAG
This sequence comes from Rhagoletis zephyria, assembly GCF_001687245.7. Taxonomy (NCBI): domain Eukaryota; kingdom Metazoa; phylum Arthropoda; class Insecta; order Diptera; family Tephritidae; genus Rhagoletis; species Rhagoletis zephyria. Next base: position 206,081 of record NW_016157142.1, on the reverse strand, counting down.
CATATCTTGGCTTCCATTCTGTTTTTTTGAAGTGGATTAAATCCTACTTGATCAACAGGCGCTGTGTTGTCTCGATAGATAACATTTCGTCAGATGCATTCCTTGCCTCCTCTGGGGTACCCCAGGGAAGTATTTTAGGTCCTTTACTTTTTATATTATTCATAAATGACATTAGCTCATGTTTTTCATTCGCAAATTTTTTGCTATATGCCGATGACCTGAAAGTATTTTCAATGATCAGAAACGAAAGTGATGCTACTTTGCTTCAGGCCGACATTAATAATCTCAATCTTTGGTGCATAAAATCTCGCCTCTCTTTAAATATTAAAAAGTGCTTTAAAGTAACTTTTGTAAAAATTCATAGTCCTTTATCAACGAGTTATACAATCGCGGAGTCTTCGCTAGACTCTGTTGCCGAGGCCAAAGATCTTGGCGTCATTTTGACTTCAAATTTTTCTTTTAGTAGGCATATTAATCTTGTGATTTCTAAATCCTTCTCTGTTTTGGGTTTCGTGAGGCGGAACTGTGTAAAATTCTCTGATCCCTATACTATTAAATTACTATACTCATCTTTTGTTCGTCCCATTTTGGAATATGCAACATATATTTGGAGGCCATTCCACAAAACTTTTATAAATAGGTTAGAACGTGTCCAAAAGGTGTTTCTTAAGTTCGCATTGCGGTCCTTAAACTTTTCGGATCCTATACCACCGTACAGTAGTCGTTTGCTTTTGCTTAACCTTAAGTCATTGGAAACGAGGCGTTCTGTACTTTCCCTGACTTTTGTTTTTAATATTATTAATGGTAGTGTGGATTGTCCTTTTCTCTTAGGTCGCATAAATTTCAACATCCCTCAGCGAGTCTTGCGTAACATTTTGCCGTTCTATTGTGAAATCCATAGAACTGATTACGCGCGCAATGCCCCCTTGGTACGTACCTTAAATGAGCTTAATTTGATCTCGAATTCTATCTCACTTGATTTCTCTTACTCAAGAAATTTGTTTATTAATCTTTTGTATTCTTTCTTTTGAATCTTGTATCCAGTTTAAACAATAGTTTTAGTGTCCTGCATATATTAATTTTGTAACTAGTCTGTAAGAAACTACTGTTTCATAGACGAATAAATAAATAAATAAATAAATAAATAAAGTGTCACCAGTGTCGCCAGTGTCACCAGTGTCGCCAGTGTACCAGTCTCGCCAATGTCGCTAGTGTCACCAGTGTACCAGTGTCACCAGTTTCACCAGTGTACCAGTGTCACCAGTGTCACAAGTTTCACCAGTGTACCAGTGTCACCAAGTGTCGCCAGTGTCACCAGTGTCGCCAGTGTGCCAGTGTCATCAGTGTCGCCAGTGTCGCCAATGTAACCAGTGTCGCCAGTGCCACCAGTGTCCCCAGTTACACCAGTGTCAACAGTTTCACCAGTGTACCAGTGTCACCAGTTTCGCCAGTGTCACGAGTTTCACCAGTGTCCCAGTGTCACCAGTATCGCCAGTGTCACCACTGTCACCAGTGTCGCCAGTGTCACCAGTGTACCAGTATCACCAGTGTAGCCAGTGACGGATGTGTCAACAGTGTCGCCAGTGTGGCCATTATATTTTATATAGAAAAGCGCCGCAGACGAAGTCGGCCGATTTTTTAATCCTTTTTACTATATACTGAATTTTTTTATGGAAAAAGTGCCGGAAGCGAACATTTGGAATACAAAATTTTTACTACATATTAAATTACTGTTTTTCTTTTTATACGAATATAAATTTGGAAAAAATTGCTTGCGGCGCTTTATTCTTTGAACTTTTCTCTTTATATTAAAATAATTATACCCGTATTAAACAAAAAAAAAACAATAACTTGATATAGAATGAAAACTTGGAATAAAAGACGGCGTGATTTGTCATTCCGAATTTTCGCCTGCGGCGCTTTTTCTAACAAAAAAAATTTTAATATATAGCAAAAAGGATTAAAAATCGGCCGATTTCGTATGCAGCGCTTTTCTATGTAAAATAATATGGCCGCACTGGTGACACTTGCGACACTGGACACATCCGACACTGGCGACACTGACACACTAGCGACACTAGTGACACTGGTGAAACTGTTAAAACTGGTGATACTGGCGACATTGGTGACACTGGTACACTGGCGACACTGGTGAAATTGGTGACACTGTTGGCACTGGTGGCACTGGTGACACTGGCGACACTGGTGACACTGGCGACACTGGTGATACTGGTACACTGGTGACACTGGTGACACTGGCGACACTGTCGACAATGGCGACACTGGTACAATGGTGAAACTGCTACACTGGTGACACTGTTGAAACTGGCGACTCTGGTGACACTGGTGAAACTGGTGACACTGGTTACACTGCTGAAACTGGTGACACTGGTGACACTGGCGACACTGGCGACACTGGTGACACGGGCGACACTGGTGACACTGGCGACACTGGTGATACTGGTACACTGGGGAAACTGGTGACACTGGCGACACTGGTGACACGGGCGACACTGGTGACACTGGCGACACTGGTGATACTGGTACACTGGGGAAACTGGTGACACTGGCGACACTGGTGACACGGGCGACACTGGTGACACTGGCGACACTGGTGATACTGGTACACTGGGGAAACTGGTGACACTGGCGACACTGGTGACACGGGCGACACTGGTGACACTGGCGACACTGGTGATACTGGTACACTGGGGAAACTGGTGACACTGGCGACACTGGTGACACGGGCGACACTGGTGACACTGGCGACACTGGTGATACTGGTACACTGGGGAAACTGGTGACACTGGCGACACTGGTGACACGGGCGACACTGGTGACACTGGCGACACTGGTGATACTGGTACACTGGTGAAACTGGTGACACTGGTGACACTGGTGAAACTGGTGACACTGCCGACATTGGCGACACTGGTACACTGGTGACACTGGCGACACTGGTGACACGGGCGACACTGGTGACACTGGCGACACTGGTGAAATTGGTGACACTGGTGACACTGGCGACACTGGTGACACTGGCGACACTGGTGATACTGGTACACTGGTGACACTGGTAAACTGGTGATACTGGCAAAGTGCGAATAGACACTCCCATTTTGATTATGTAGCTCATTTTGGTGGAACGAATTCGAAGTTGGCAAATTAAATCATCTATTAGGGGAGCCCAAGAGGGGGTTTGGGGATTTACTCGAGCGCATCAGATTAACATATCCCCCATAGCCTGTAGCCTGTTGGGTACTTCTACCAAATATAAGCCATCTGTGTAGAGCCGCGCGCATAGGGCAGCTAACCAGAATAGTAAAACCAGTAAGAAAGTCTAAGTTCGGGCGGAGCCGAACATTAAATGCCCGGGGCAAGTAATAAATATATGTTTTTCACCTTTCCGAAAGCTACCGCTATATGGTAAGCCAGGGTGTATCAATTTTGAGTAAATTAGCGTCCTTAAATTTCGAAATATTGAAGTTTCAAGCATTTCTGAAATTTACTCTTATATGAAAAAAGGCCATAAATTTAGTCCGATTTCAATAATTTTCAACGTTTTGCTTCTATGTGGCAAGCAATATAACCACACCGAGTTTGGCACAAATTGGTAGAACGGTTACCGAGATACATATATGGGGTGGGACGCCCATTTTTCAAAATTTTATCATAAACGAATTTCCTGGTAAAAGATTGTTGCAAGCACCGATTTTGAATAAATTAGCTTTAATATTTACTGCTATATGGAAGATTTCGTATTTCTCTAAATTACCTTTATATGGGATGTGGGCGTGGTTATTGTCCGATTTAAAAATTTTCGGCCAATTCGTGTCTTATACCAAGGCCATCAACCGTGCCAAGTTCGGAAGAAATTAGTGCAGCGGTTACCAAGATATACACATGTTACCATAAGTGGGCGTGGCTACGCCCATTTTCCAAACATTTATAATATTCTCATTTTTCGTCTAAAACCTTTTGCAAATATCAATTTTGAGTGAATAATCTTCAGTAGTTACTTAAATATCGCAGTTTTCGTATTTCTGAAAATTACCGTTATATGTGAGGTAGGCGTGGTTATTGTCCGATTTTGCCCGTTTTCAATACCGTCCATCCTACGCCAGAAAGAAGTGCACATACCAAGTTTCGTTAAGATATCTCAATTTTTACTCGAGTTATCGTGTGCACAGACGGACGAAAGGACAGACAGTCACTGCTTAATCGATGACTCTTTTCATTCTGATCATTTATGTTTACATTTGTCTATATCTATCTCGATTCGTTTTGCCTGTAACAAACAGGTGCGCTCGGGTATAAAAAAATTGATAGGTGGATTTACTCGAGCACGTCAGATTTAGAAATGGTGGGTTAATCATATGCTGAAAAGAGCGCATTTCAATAATCTAATGATTTGAGCGTGGCGCAAGGGATAGGGAGGGTCGCAAACTTGCAAAAAAACGTTACCTTGACATTTTCGAGGGCGATCAAATTTTTGAAGTGAAACTTCTTAGGCGGCGGTATCGCAAAAATGGAGAGTGAAATTTTTAAAACTGAAACCGTTACATGAGTGAGAAGGAAGATATAGGTAGTATAGGGAAGGGGCAAAAAGAAATAAACAGACGCATGAAGAGTACAAGTACCTACATATGTGTATATATGTATGTTTGAATGCACGTATGTATGTATACATATATATATATGTATACGTATATATGTATGTATGAACGAACTCATATATGTATAAATGATGCAAGTGTGCTTCGCGTAACTACATCCATTCGTACATATTTACATATGTTTCTATGGATATATTTAGGATGAAGCAAACAGGCTTCGTTGATGTACTGATAGGCACATGTATGTACTTATGGACAGAAATGTTTTCATGTATGGATATGTGTTTGTTGTATATATTTGTATGTATGTGCATTTGTTTGTATACATGTATATATGCACATATATAGTACAAACGAAAACAAATCTAATAAGCTGCTCGTTGATATAAATGCAAACTGTACTGATTGTCAAAAATTATGGCCCGTAGTCATAGTCAAAATAAAGTTGACTTTAAAGTTAGTTGCAGCTTTTTGACATAATTTTCAATGCGATATCTGTCAAAAAAGCTGCAACTAACTTTAAAGTCGACTATATTTTGACTATGACTACGGGCCTATGTGTTTGTTGTACATTTGTTCATGTGCGTGTAGTTTTCTAGAGTAGTTTTGTGCTCTCGCTCTCTTCTGATGAGCATATATGTGGATGATGGCAAGGCCAACTTATATAAGGTAGTGTTACAGGAGCAGTTGAAATTTTCGCCCGTTGTTTCTTAAAGAAAGCCATAAACGTAGCGACCGTTGGTTGAACTTGGTGTTGGTTTGCTCTAGATAGCACCGTTTGTGGGCCTGTTGAATGAATTTATGTCTTGGTTGTATGAAAGATCAAAAAATTTGTATTTTCTGGCAAGTTGTGCAACTTATCGCTACATTAATGACCATGTTGTACAAACTCATTTAATTTGCGTTTATTTTGTACACTAAATAACCGAAAATGGATAACTCAGCCGAAATAGGTACGTGCTTTCGTTGAATTTTATAAATGTAAGCCGAAACTATGAAATTGTAAAAATGAGATTTTACAATGAGACTGCTCGCAAAATTGCAATGTTTGTGGGCAAGAGGTCCAACTTTATTACGGATTGATTTCAACCAACGTTTTCGGCTAGCATTATGTCAAAAGGATGTGTTTGTTGTAATTCATTCTGTCTTTTACTACCATTATGCGTAGGCCAATTCATGAAACCATTTCATGCGTTTGAGTAGAAACTGACACCCCTATTGCGAATGTCGACTGACAGTAGATAAACGACTATTAAGCGATTATCGATTATCGATGCTATTATCAGTGTCGATTAGTCGCTCAGTTAGCGACTTTGAACGGTTTTCAATCGCTCATCTTTCTATTGCTATTTCTGAGTCGCTGGAGTTTTCGTCTACAAAATTTTTACAAAAAAGTGGTACTATAATGGATAAAAAGTAAGTCAATTGAACAGGAAGTTATATAAAATTGTGGAATATATATACGTATGTATTTGTCAGAATTACTGATCAAAAATTGTAACCAACAAAAGGCAACTTGCGCGGTTGATCGAGCTAACGCAGGAGAATGAGGACATTGGTAAAGGAATTTGCGGAAAGAGTAGGTCGAAACCAATATGGGAAGCCATTGCAGTGGAGCTTAACAGCTTGGGACCACCAATGCGTTCTTGGGAAAAGTGGTTAAAGGTAACAAATTTCTATAAAAGTTGTGTTGAATAAATTAATGCGGCATATTTTTATGTAGGTTTATACAGATTTAAAGAGCAAAACAAAGAAGAAGGTATCAGAAAATAGATCGGAGTTTCGTGCAACTTGAGGAGGCCAAAACAACCTGCATACCCTTACGCCACTAGAGGACATTTGTGTCAATCCTCCAGGTGAAGAAATCGGAAGCAGCGCTTCAAGAGTTAGTGGAAATCAATGAGCAGGAAAGTTTCTTTTGCGAAATTATAGGGGAAGAATTGGAAGACTCAGATGCGCGAGGAACCCAAGAATGCGAAATAGAACCACAGCGTATTTCCAAGCAAAGAAACATAAATTTCGATTCCAAGCAAAAAAGATTGGCGTTACTTGAAAAACAAGTACAACGTCAATCGGAACATTTTGAGGCCATGGAAGCACATGCGAAAGAAATAAAAGATAGTCTTAGACAAATTGAAAGCAACACAAGGAAGTCTTACAGACTTCAAAACGAAAGACTGACTTTAGAAAAAGAAAAATTTAAATTAGTAAATGAAAAACTTAAATTAAAAGAAGAAAAGATTACACTTCTTAAAGAAGAACTTGTAAATAAAGCCAGAAATAGGGTAGATAAAATGAGGTTAAAAGTGCAGCTGAAAACTTACTTTATTTGAGAACATCGATAGTTTGATTTCTACGAAATATTGCAATAAGGCGAACTGAACCTGTTGCCTCTGCTGAGTCGCTTTTTACCTGTGCCAACGAACTGATTGTGGAAGTACGACACGCAGTCATTGTTACCTTTTTGCGCAACATCGTATCCCTCTCGCATATTGAATCTTTCTGTCTGTTATGGGAAAATTTGGCTGGTGCTGCCTATTTATGTTGCAAATGTTTTTGGTCAGACGCGTCTTGCACAATTTGTAGTAAGCCATGGCCTGTTTACCACATTTTCGAAGTTATAGTGGGTAGGAAATTTTTAATTGTTTTCAAATCGTAGCAAATTTACAACGATCCCAGCAAAGTGCCAACGCTTCATGCACGGTTGCCACACGACAAAAAATTTTCTGACCAGAATTTACAAAAAAGGTACCTAAAGTTACCAAGTAAAAAACCACGTTTTATTATACAATAAACCGTCACTAGACGCGAATAAAGGCGCGACCTCAAAAGTTGACCGCGAAAAAAACGAATAAAAAAATTTAGCGAAGAAAGACGCCTAAACTTAGTCGACGCGTTAACCTATTTGAACTTATTTTCGCGGTCAACTGTGTTTGCGGGTGTAATAGTACGTAAATTCCCCATAAAGTTTTTGGGGAATAATGCTGAAGTGACAGTCCTTGGCTAGGTATAAATCTATGTTTACGAGTCTTTCTTCGCCGCCAACTATAGTTATTTTTTCAATGAACTTTTTACACGTCGTTTTTCGTTAATGCGTCCTTTTTCTAAACTAAGAAAACTAAGACCAAACTAATAAAACTAATAAATCGTTTCGTATTTTTGTTAAAGCAATTTTATATATTAATTATCGTTATATGCTAAAAAATATCTTTCGCTGTTGTATAAGTTCTGACGATATAGTTATAATTCACAATTAATCACATTTTGGAATAAAATTTCCCACCAGTCACAATA
>NW_016157142.1:192085-195558 GCF_001687245.7 Rhagoletis zephyria | reverse complement strand
GATGTTACAGTTTCGCACTCACTCTCAGTTTTGCATTTGACAGTTATCTCTTACTTAGTTGGAAGTCAGATGACTTTTTTCTGTATTGTAATTTATTGAAGAAGTGATCACCAGTAAATAATATAGTTAATCAGGAACCATAAATGTAAATAATAGATTTACTGCGGAAAGGCGGGACCGCACGAAAAGTGGCAAACAATTTTGGAATTTGCTACTTGAAAATGTTAAGACTGAGAAAAAAGATAGCCTAAAGTGTTCCCAAGAGCAAAGGAAGTCTGTCAAAAAATATTACGGTACGGTATCTTGTGAACTTAGCAGCAAGTAGCGATGCAGCCACTATTACAGAAGCGCTTAAGGTATTAAACTTTAACGCAAATCAATAGACAGCGAGGCGAAGAATTGCCAAATTGAGCGCAAAGGATCATAAAAGAAGAAAAAAACAAATCTGATCAAAATACATACATGAGAGAGGTATTAGGGATGTACCAACAAGAATATACAACAAAAGTATGAAAGTCGTTAGAACTTGGAAAGATAGCGATGGCTGAAGTAAAAAGTGTTAAACCATGTTACAGTTTTGCCCGTCACTGTATGTATAAATGATGCAAGTGTGCTTCGCGTAACTACATCCATTCGTACATATTTACATATGTTTCTAGGGATATATTTAGGATGAAGCAAACCGGCTTCGTTGATGTACTGATAGGCACATGTATGTACTTATGGACATAAATGTTTTCATGTATGTATATGTGTTTGTTGTATATATATTTGTATGTATGTATATATGTTTGTATACATGTATATATGCACATATATAGTACAAACGAAAACAAATCTAATAAGCTGCTCGTTGATATAAATGCAAACTGTACTGATTGTCAAAAATTATGTGTTTGTTGTACATTTGTTCATGTGCGTGTAGTTTTCTAGAGTAGTTTTGTGCTCTCGCTCTCTTCTTATATTCTGATGAGCATATATGTGGATGATAGCAAGGCCAACTTATATAAGGTAGTGTTACAGGAGCAGTTGAAATTTTCGCCCGATGTTTCTTAAAGAAAGCCATAAACGTAGCGACCGTTGGTTGAACTTGGTGTTGTTTTGCTCTAGATTGCACCGTTTGTGGGCCTGTTGAATGAATTTATGTCTTGGTTGTATGAAAGATCAAAAAATTTGTATTTTCTGGCAAGTTGTGCAACTTATCGCTACATTAATGACTATGTTGTACAAACTCATTTAATTTGCGTTTATTTTGTACACTAAATAACCGAAAATGGATAACTCAGCCGAAATAGGTACGTGCTTTCGTTGAATTTTATAAATGTAAGCCGAAACTATGAAATTGCAAAAATGAGATTTTACAATGAGACTGCTCTCAAAATTGCAATGTTTGTGGGCAAGAGGTCCAACTTGATTACGGATTGATTTCAACCAACGTTTTCGGCTAGCATTATGTCAAAAGGATGTGTTTGTTGTAATCCATTCTGTCTTTTACTACCATTATGCGTAGGCCAATTCATGAAACCATTTCATGCGTTTGAGTAGAAACTGACACCCCTATTGCGAATGTCGACTGACAGTAGATAAACGACTATTAAGCGATTATCGATTATCGATGCTATTATCAGTGTCGATTAGTCGCTCAGTTAGCGACTTTGAACGGTTTTCAATCGCTCATCTTTCTATTGCTATTTCTGAGTCGCTGGAGTTTTCGTCTACAAAATTTTTACAAAAAAGTGGTACTATAATGGATAAAAAGTAAGTCAATTGAACAGGAAGTTATATAAAATTGTGGAATATATATACGTATGTATTTGTCAGAATTACTGATCAAAAATTGTAACCAACAAAAGGCAACTTGCGCGGTTGATCGAGCTAACGCAGGAGAATGAGGACATTGGTAAAGGAATTTGCGGAAAGAGTAGGTCGAAACCAATATGGGAAGCCATTGCAGTGGAGCTTAACAGCTTGGGACCACCAATGCGTTCTTGGGAAAAGTGGTTAAAGGTAACAAATTTCTATAAAAGTTGTGTTGAATAAATTAATGCGGCATATTTTTATGTAGGTTTATACAGATTTAAAGAGCAAAACAAAGAAGAAGGTATCAGAAAATAGATCGGAGTTTCGTGCAACTTGAGGAGGCCAAAACAACCTGCATACCCTTACGCCACTAGAGGACATTTGTGTCAATCCTCCAGGTGAAGAAATCGGAAGCAGCGCTTCAAGAGTTAGTGGAAATCAATGAGCAGGAAAGTTTCTTTTGCGAAATTATAGGGGAAGAATTGGAAGACTCAGATGCGCGAGGAACCCAAGAATGCGAAATAGAACCACAGCGTATTTCCAAGCAAAGAAACATAAATTTCGATTCCAAGCAAAAAAGATTGGCGTTACTTGAAAAACAAGTACAACGTCAATCGGAACATTTTGAGGCCATGGAAGCACATGCGAAAGAAATAAAAGATAGTCTTAGACAAATTGAAAGCAACACAAGGAAGTCTTACAGACTTCAAAACGAAAGACTGACTTTAGAAAAAGAAAAATTTAAATTAGTAAATGAAAAACTTAAATTAAAAGAAGAAAAGATTACACTTCTTAAAGAAGAACTTGTAAATAAAGCCAGAAATAGGGTAGATAAAATGAGGTTAAAAGTGCAGCTGAAAACTTACTTTATTTGAGAACATCGATAGTTTGATTTCTACGAAATATTGCAATAAGGCGAACTGAACCTGTTGCCTCTGCTGAGTCGCTTTTTACCTGTGCCAACGAACTGATTGTGGAAGTACGACACGCAGTCATTGTTACCTTTTTGCGCAACATCGTATCCCTCTCGCATATTGAATCTTTCTGTCTGTTATGGGAAAATTTGGCTGGTGCTGCCTATTTATGTTGCAAATGTTTTTGGTCAGACGCGTCTTGCACAATTTGTAGTAAGCCATGGCCTGTTTACCACATTTTCGAAGTTATAGTGGGTAGGAAATTTTTAATTGTTTTCAAATCGTAGCAAATTTACAACGATCCCAGCAAAGTGCCAACGCTTCATGCACGGTTGCCACACGACAAAAAATTTTCTGACCAGAATTTACAAAAAAGGTACCTAAAGTTACCAAGTAAAAAACCACGTTTTATTATACAATAAACCGTCACTAGACGCGAATAAAGGCGCGACCTCAAAAGTTGACCGCGAAAAAAACGAATAAAAAAATTTAGCGAAGAAAGACGCCTAAACTTAGTCGACGCGTTAACCTATTTGAACTTATTTTCGCGGTCAACTGTGTTTGCGGGTGTAATAGTACGTAAATTCCCCATAAAGTTTTTGGGGAATAATGCTGAAGTGACAGTCCTTGGCTAGGTATAAATCTATGTTTACGAGTCTTTCTTCGCCGCCAACTATAGTTATTTTTTCAATGAACTTTTTACACGTCGTTTTTCGTTAATGCGTCCTTTTTCTAAACTAAGAAAACTAAGACCAAACT
>NW_016157142.1:167614-191463 GCF_001687245.7 Rhagoletis zephyria | reverse complement strand
GGATTGTTAGGGAAAGAACCTAGTGTTGATATTATCAGTGAACTGTAATTTTCGATTTTCTTTCCTCAACGTTTAAGACATTGTGATTTAAATAATATCAACAAAATTTCTGTGAAAAACCGAAACCGGAACGAAACCGAAACCAAAACCGAAATAAATTTTGAAGAACGAAACCAAAACCGAAACCGAAACACTTGGCAAAACCGAAACCCAAACCGGAACGTTATTTTGAATCGGTTTCATTCCTTGATTGTAAGCAATGGATATTTGATGAAGAGCTGCGCAGATATTTATTATTTGCGTGGCCTTCCTTGGCTCATAGTATAGTGCGCGAGCACCTAACAAGCACCTAAATCGATTTTTAAGCACCCCAATTGTGCATTCCACAATATTCCTTGCTTGTGAATGTTTTTGGTTAAATACACTGTCTGCAGATCCTTCTTCAGGATTCCGAAATGGAGTCAGCATATAGGGTTGTAGAGCGTATCCTGCATCACCTGAAAGAATATACTAATTTTACAACCATCCTAATGTAACACTTATTTGTGCAAACAAACCTAATAATATATTCCGTTCACCCCTGCGGTAGTCATCTTCTAATTGCGGTTTTAAGGCAGACATGTTGAAAACCGCAGAATCGTGCGTTGCCCCAGGATATTTTGCATTGACATAGCGAATTTTCATTGCATTATCACAAACCTGTAACAAATATAAATAAAAATGAAATCAATAAGTAATGGACTTCAAAGGATTTTCGTGCGAAACACTTACTATCATTGTATTTAAACTGAAATATCCTTCCCGGTTGTAGTATAAATGTTGAAGGTCCTTTTTTGGGGCAACAATTTTAACATGTGTCCCGTCAATGCAACCTACTACGCCTGGTATTCCACTTTTCTCAAAAAAGTAAATTTTGGCCTTTCGTTTCTCCTCTTCGGAGTATTTAATGGATATCTATTCTTTACATGCGTGCTCTTCCAAAACTTTAAACACTTCACTCAATACTAAGGAAACGGTAGATAATCCAAGTGCGATATTGCTCTCGTTTCCTACGCTACGGTAGAAATTGATTTATTTCTTACACCTGCTGGTAATTTGCTTTCCAGCAGTGTAAGCAAATACGTGTATGCAGGTTTTTGCAAACGAGAATTTTTCAAAAACCTATAAAGATATGTTTATTAAATTGCTTAAGCAATGCATGAAAATGAATACATTTGGTCCACCACCTCCAGAGGGTTAGACGAATCTCTCAACCGCCTTCTCAATTTTTCCAACTCCGTTAAACTGGCACTTTCGTCTTCACTCTCGTCACTAAACCACAGCTCAACAGTATCCATTTATTAATTTATTTATACAAAAATATTAATTTTAGAATAGTTGCTCAAAGCAATTAAAAAGTAAAACAAACTGCTTACAAATGTAAGCAAACACCCGAACCGCTGTCAATTCAGTTAACCATTCACAATAGAGCAAATTTTTGTCGATCAGGTTTCACAATACAAAAATAAAAGATAATCGACGCGATCAACAAATTTCTATTCTACTGAAAGTCGACACTCGCCACAGGGGCCTGAATGAATGAACACCATTTCATGATTTGAATTAACGCGCTTATATATATATATATATATATATATATATATATATTATGCACTTAGGTTTTTCTCAGATCGATGAAATGTTTTCGTGAATTGGACTACGCATACATGTGATACTTATGCTTTTAATTTATAAGGTAATTTTATGTTTTTATACTCTTGCTACCACATGAATATATGTATTCGTGATAAGAATATATCAATTCGCTTTGGAAGATAGAAAGCGAGTAAGAATAAATTCCGAAGAAAGGAGTTTGTCTCCTTTCAACTTAAATAAATGCATTTAGCAAACAAAAGTTAGTGCCTTGGTAATGGCGAATTCGTAAGGATCTATTGGTTGCATTATAAACATTTTCATTTTTTTGTTAAACATACAATTACTTCCATTACAACCCGGTCCTATGGATGCTAGAAGCGCGAATTCATATAAGGTGGTGTTACCGGAAAATGAATAAATAAATTATATGAGTATCAAAAAATTAATAAGATGAAACGAAATTATTGTTTGATTTTTAACCCAACCCACGTCGGCAAAAATCCTCCGGCTGAACCCTCCACTAGGGTGCTGACTGGAAATGGGCACTACAGAGGATTCTGTGCGATGTCGGAATGGTGCTCAGCTAAGATCAGGAATCAGTGCAATGTGCTAAACTCCTTAAAAGCGTAGTCATATGGAAATTGTTTTTGATCGTGGCTTGGAAGTCTGGAGGGGCTGGATCAAGGCGTCACGCGCACCGTACCGAGGATCGGCCAGGCTTGGGGCCCCTAAATAGCCCAGTCGCGAACGGAGCCCTCTGGGAGGGGGCCACACTCAGGATGTAAGTAGGCCTTACTGCCCTGGCGGACGAACCCCTTTCTCCGCAGCCCGTTGGATCAATTATGGACAAAACACAAAAGCAACAACAACAACCAAAAACAGCAACACCAACAACAAAAACAATTTATAAAGGGTCCGGAACTCTTAAAGCGTCGGAATGGTCTCGGCCCACTAAAGATGGAGCTCAAGCGATGCAGAGTACCTCCACCAGCCGTAGTGCGGTGACAATTAGCGGGAAACCAAGGCCAGTGGTGAAACCGGGCCAAGCACTCGCACAAACGAAGGAACGCGGCGGTGGGGATGCTCAAAGGAGTCCACCCCGGGAACCTCCTGGCCAACCTGGCATGCAGATTGCAGCCGGGGATAAGGCTGAATCTGGGGCGCAGGCCTCGGCCGTCCTCTCGCGACACCCACGGCCTTCACGAGGCTGACCAGAGGCCAAAACTAGATGCAGCGGGCTATCGACAGAGGACAATGCAAAGAGGGTCAGAACGCAGGGGCCTTCTTTCGCTGAAGTAGCCAAGGAGCAGATCCTGCTCGGCGTCATTGATGAGAGCATTGAAGGCAGCCTCACCATGAGGCAGCAATGGAAGTGGGTTAAGGCCGCGATGGCCGACATTGCTATTAACATTATGTTGGATAATCCGGGACCTCCGCCAACCTGCAAGGGAGCGGGGTGGTTCCAAAATAACATCCGCGATATAGCATGCGAGGATGCTAGATCAGCGGAGATCTATAAGAAAACAGTCGTAGGTATTGGAGAAGTCTACCCTGGTGCGAAGCTCAGGGCGGTCGACTTCAAGGACCTACCGGTGCGACCGAGAGCGAGAGCATGGTTGCCTTGCAGGCCAGCGGAGCCAGAAAGGATCCTGCAAACCATAGGGCTCTATAACCCGGAGCTACCTACCGAAAATTGGAAGGTGGTAAAGATCAACGAAAACGGTATAGCGACGATGCAGGTTGTCCTGCTTCTAAATAAGGACACCATAGAGTTGCTGGAGCAAAAGAGCGGGTTCATACGTTACGGCTGTGACATGGCCAAAATTAAGGTAAACAGCAACGACGAAAACGGAGCGAAGAACCTGATCGCGGAGGTAGAGCCGGAAGAGGCCAACAGCGACGTGGAGATGGAGGAGGAATCCGAGCAGGTTGATCCGATGGACGGCCTGACCGGGGGTTATGCCTCATCGACGTCTTCGCTGGGGGTCGGACTCCTGCTTCGGCTTTATATGGAGGAGGAGTTGATCGAGATGTCTGAAGACGCGGTCAACTCCATTCTAATAGGCGACGTGGGTGGTAACGGCCAAGATGGTGAAGGTACTGCAGATTAACCTTCACCAATGTAAAGCAGCTTCAGCTGCACTGCTGCTCCATCTAACAGCTAAAGGGGCAGCCTACATCTTCCTAATCCAAGAACCTTGGGTGGTGGGACAAAACATTTGTGGGCTGAAAGCGCCGGGCTACAGACTGGTAAGTGGAGCCTCAATGGGGACACCAAGGACGTGCATATTGATAAGTATCACACTAAAGTGTCTCTTTCTTCCACAATTTAGCGACGAGGACACAACAGCGGTCAGCCTAAGTGTAAACGGACGACCAATTAAGATGGCATCCATGTACCTAGCACACGACAAGGAGGTGCCAACTATCTGCATTAAAGACCTAGTGGCCAGCACGAGGGAGGCGCTAATTTTGGGAGGTGATGCGAATGCTCACCATCGCACCTGGGGCAGCTCCGATGATAACGAACGGGGTGAGTCACTTTTTAATTTCATACTTAGTTCTAAGCTTGTTATTGCGAATAGGGGGAATGATCCCACTTTTATTACAAAATCCCGAAGGGAAGTTCTGGACGTTACCCTTATATCTGAGAATGCGGAATGACTGGTCGGGAAGTGAAAGGTGCTCGAGGAGCACTCCTTTTCCGAGCACCGATATATCCAATTCGACGTAGTAGGGGGAACGCCCAAGGCTCCTCTAACTACAAATTTGCGAAGTGCCAACTGGCATAGGTATCGGAAAGACCTGGATAGGTTTTTGCCACAAGATAGAGAGCCGGCTACTCCAGCAAACCTAGAAGAGCTGGAACACCTTGTCGACAATTTTACGGGGGCCTGCAGTAAGGCAATAGACATTGCATGCCCCAAATATCATGAAAAGTGTTAAGCGATCAGTGGTTGACGTTTTTACAGGAAAAATGCTGTTATTGTTCCTTTACTTTTTGTTGTTACTTACTGTTTACTCTCACTTCAGAGAGTAATTTTGCTGTTTGACATTTATACAGGATTTTACATGAAAAGTGTTGGATCAAAAATATAATTTCCATTCGCACTGTCATCAGCAGGGAACGGATTTTTAGGACCTAAAAACCTATAAAAAAAGGCAGAATAAAGTAACGAAATAGGCTGGAAAAGGCAAAATAAAATAGCGAAAAAGGCAGGAAAAAGCACTAGGTATTGTAAAAAAGGCAAAATAAAATAGCGAAAAAGGCAGGAAAAGGCAAAAAAAAGGTATTGCAAAAAAAGCAAAATAAGGCACTAAAAAAAGACAGAAAATACGAAGAACAATCAAAAAATATATTTTTTTTAGAAATGTTTATATTACAAGTAAAAAGAGAAAAACTTAGAACTAGTTTCATTATATGAAAAATTTGTACTTTGAAACTTTGACTATTTTATCCTTTCGAGTTTCTAACTCATAAAGCTTTAATCTTTATAGTTGTACTAACATTGAACCACAAGATGCATTTTGAAGTTTTCTGGCAGCATTTTCATTAGATTTTCGCGAAGAAAAGCCTTGAATATCCTAAATCTGTGCTCGACGTAAGTTGATACAAGCGGCGCCCAATTTAAATATGGAACGTTTGAAACGTTCATATTATCAGGAGTAAGGGCGTTTTCCTCGCCATTAATAATTTTATCCACACCCGTTATTGTCTCCAAGCCTACGTTAGCTGAGAAAACGGCTTTGAATTTTTTCAACACCAATTTGGCAAGAGGTCCCTGCGCTTCTATAAGCCGCATGGGCATGTGTATATTTTTTAATCTTAAAAAAAAAAATGTAAATGCTATAATCACTTTTTTAAAGGTAGAAAAGGCAAAAAAAGGCAACATCAAATATGTATATATGGAATGAGGGAAAGCTAAATCGTGGACATTCTTAATCGAATATACTCTATCTCTTTAGCAGAAAAAAAGGCAATTTCCATAAAATCCGTTCCCTGGTCATCAGGTATGTGACTTGAGAATAGAAATCGCTGCATCTTTTAGGCGCATCAATATTACATAGTTACATCCCGAGCTAATAAAAGGGAGGTAATAATAATAAAAAGAAATACGGCTATACAAAGCGATACAAACATCTTCAACGCGCATGCATACCAGTACCTACATATGTACATATGTACGTACATACATATGTATGTTTGAATTCGCATTTCAGCTCTGCCGCCAACAAGCAATGGGTAGGTTCAGAAGGCGCGGCAGTTGAGTGCAACCGTTGCTAAAAAATCAGTGATCGTTATGCGTCTTTTGAACGGATTGATACATTAACACGTCTATTCCGCGCTGGTAATAAAAAGTTTGTAACCGGTAAATAAAGTTCCTGTCAATTTTTAAACCCTTTTCGCATTTTGTGTACTCTTGTAACCGGTAATTTTTGTTACCATCTTGGTGACAAATTATTGGCCCGTGAAATATGCAATGCCAGGATTCGCTCAATTCTTCATAGCTGAATTGCTAAATATTTTAACTGTAGAGAATCGCGGTGACAAGAACTGGTACAATTTTTTGGTAATACAATTTTCCGGTTACAAAATCTTCGGTAACGTGCAGAATAGACCTTTAACTGTCAAGTTCAAGTCTCAAAGGTACACACCAACATGTTGTCTCAAATGAGCAGTAAAATCCCAATTAACGTCAAAAAAATATTTCTCCAACCTTGGAGAAATTCATAGTTGTCAAGTTGATATCCAACATCATTCTCCAACTCATCTCTAACCCACGCGCAGATACGTAAAATTGATGGAGATACGGACTATCAATTGAAAAACTAAAGCTATACAAAGGGAAAATCTACCAACGAAAAGTAAATAATCTTCAAAGTATCCTCAAATATTCTTGAAAGAAAATAAAACACGAAGTGAATCAAGTGGCAAAATTACTGTCGGACTGTATACTGTGAAGTGAATTATTGTTATACGATATTGATTAACTACATAATACAAAAGGAATAATAAAACGAAAAATTAATATTTAAATTCATCTATGTATGTCGTTTAAATCAAAAAGCTATAAGGTATTTTACTATTTCAATTTCAGTATTTCTATGATATGTGTGAGACCAATTGGAGAATTACATAAGAGTTCAAGTTGAGAACTAGCATTTTCTCAACTTGAGAAACAGTCCTTTCTTCTTACAAAGAAAAATCCCCTTTTTGTTGAGAACGCTATGATCCTCCACTTGAGGTACTGCTGAGAAACAACATTGGAGATTTGAGTAATACCTTAGTTCTCAACTTAACCTCGAGTTGAGCTCAAACCTAAATGTTTATTGGGATATTACGATCATCTAACACGCAACTGTTCAGTTGATCAGAAGTATACAACAATTAGTCTGTTCCAATAGCAATCCGGTTTACAGGATTTAGTCAGAACTTACAGGAAGTCGTTCCTATTGACATAAAACCTGTAAGTGGGAACACTTTTGAGAGAGTAACTGAGCAACTGTTCCTTGTCAGAAGTTACAGGATTTAGTCCGGAGTTGTTTTCCTGTAAGTTCATGAAAAGTGTCAAACTATTAGCTGATTT
Source organism: Rhagoletis zephyria (assembly GCF_001687245.7). Lineage (NCBI taxonomy): Eukaryota > Metazoa > Arthropoda > Insecta > Diptera > Tephritidae > Rhagoletis > Rhagoletis zephyria. Next base: position 184,240 of record NW_016157142.1, on the reverse strand, counting down.
ACATGTGCAAACAAAAACCGAAAGCGGTGAAAGCAAAGAACCTTATATTTGTCAAAAAATGGAAGTAAACAACGAAATATTTGAATATGTATAGATCTTAAAAATTATTTAGTGATATTTCAGCCAAATCAGTGTTGTACCAATGATATGTAAACAAACAGACTGACGTTTTTACATGAAATAGTGCTTTTTGCGTTCTCGTGCACTTCTGCATCTGTTCTCCTTTTGCTCTCACTTTAAAGAGCAAAATTGTGGTTTGACAGTTCCACAGTTTTTAGTCCGAAGTACAAAGGAACAGACTAAATGCGTTCAGAAGGTGCAATCGCAACAGTTACTCAGCCGTTGCGCCTTCTGAACGTGCCCAATATACGAAGGAAGCAAGCGTCAGGGTTGGCATCTTAAGAAACCGACTGAGTAGTAAAAGGCCAGAAAAAACGTAGTAAAAATAAAAAAGAAACGTGGGAAAAGATATAAATTCGGTATTATTTTAAATTCGTATGCATATTTAATGTTTCAAAACAAAAATATAACATTTAAATTGCATTTGTAATATTTTAAGCATAGTATAATATTTGTTTCTTTTACAGTGGCGTTTTCCAAATAACGAAGCTATTGAACTAAACCCCTTTTGCCACTTACCCCAGCACTTAAGTTACAAATAAGTGAAAACTTACTTTATTTGAGAACATCGATAGTTTGATTTCTACGAAATATTGCAATAAGGCGAACAGAACCTTTTGCCTCTGCTGAGTCGCTTTTTACCTGTGGCAACGAACCGATTGTGGGAGTACGACACGCAGTCGTTGTTACCTCTTTGCGCAACTTCGTATCCCTCTCGCATATTGAATCTTTCTGTCTGTTATGCGAAAATTTGGCTGGTGCTGCCTATTTATGTTGCAAATGTTTTTGGTCAGACGCGTCTTGCACAATTTGTAGTAAGCCATGACCTGTTTACCACATTTTCGAAGTTAGAGTGATTTAAAAATAGTTGAGCCCATAAGTTGAATGATATATAAAAAGCGATGTAAAAATAGGATAAGGCGTAGCAGGGTAGGAAATTTTTAAATTGTTTTCAAATCGTGGTAAATTTACTACGATCCCAGCAAAGTGCCAACGCTTCATGCACGGTTGCCACAAACAATTTTCTGACCAGAATTTACAAAAAAGTTACCTAAAGTTACCAAGTAAAAAACCACGTTTTATTATACAATAAACCGTCACTAGACGCGAATAAAGGCGCGACCTCAAAAGTTGACCGCGAAAAAAACGCATAAAAAAATTTAGCGAAGAAAGACGCCTAAACTTAGTCGACGCGTTAACCTATTTGAACTTATTTTCGGGGTCAACTGTGTTTGCGGGTGTAATAGTATGTAAATTCCCCAAAGAGTTTTTGGGGAATAATGCTGAAGTGACAGTCCTTGGCTAGGTATAAATCTATGTTTACGCGTCTTTCTTCGCCGTCAACCATAGTTATTTTTTCAATGAACTTTTTACACGTCGTTTTTCGTTAATGCGTCCTTTTTCTAAACTAAGAAAACTAAAACCAAACTAATAAAACTAATAAATCGTTTGGTATTTTTGTTAAAGCAATTTTATACATTAATTATCGTTATATGTTAAAAAATATCTTTCGCTGTTGTATAAGTTCTGACGATATAGTTATAATTCACAATTAATCACATTTTGGAATAAAATTTCCCACCAGTCACAATATAATGGCCCCGAACTTGTATTTTGATTATGTAGCTCATTTTGGTGGAACGAATTCGAAGTTGGCAAATTAAATCTTCTATTAGGGGAGCCCAAGAGGGGGTTTGGGGATTTACTCGAGCGCATCAGATTAACATATCCCCCATAGCCTGTAGCCTGTTGGGTACTTCTACCAAATATAAGCCATCTGTGTAGAGCCGCGCGAGTTACATTCTGTTACTCTAACATAATGTTATTACCAGACTCATGTTAGAAAAATCACCCACTGTTAACTCTCCCCAAAATCCCAATTAGATGTAAGCTAACATTGTAATTTTAGTCTTAAGATTCCATTCAAATAAAGTGCAAGCTTTTGCTACGAACTGCATTGTTTAATTACCTAACTGGCGCAGTCGGTAGGAAATAGAACCGACGTGAAAAGTATAAGAAAAGATACATAAATAAAAGAAATTTAAACAGAGAAAACTATGTAGAATCTAGGAGAGAAGGATATATAAAAAATTATAAAAATGTTCGACATAAAGAACAACCCAAGTTTATAAAAAGCGATTTAAATAATATACCGTGTAATAACATTAAGAGAAAATATAAATATTCCGATAAATACAATTTTGAGGATATGAGTTCAGTAGAAAACCCCTAGATTAAGAAGTATATAATAATTGATAAATGTATTTTATTGAACAAAAATTAAATAAAATAAAGAAAAAAAACAAAAGCTTAAAAAAAAAAATATATATATATATTAATAGCTTAGTTTTAAATTAAGTATTAATTATACTTACGTATATACAAATAATACATACACATCCTATTTGCTTTGCCAGCAGGACCCTAAGCGACCATGAGCGAAATTATTCTGTCACAGAAAAAGAACTTTTAGCCATCGTTTGGGCCGTTGCATACTTCCGTCCGTATTTATATGGTGTTAGGTTTAACATTACATCCGATCATCAACCGCTTAAGTGGTTGTATACCAAAACTCAAGGAAAGGATGCAAATCCAAGACTGTATAGATGGTTGATTAAGTTAAGCGACTATAATATGAACATCGATTACATTAGGGGCAGAGATAATCACGTTGCGGATTTTTTAAGTAGAATTAACTCTGATACACACGAAATAAACTTAGGTGGCTATGATAGCTCAAGCTCGCTATATAATAATGTAGAAGATGATCAAATAACACAACATTCACAACACGAAGATTTACACAACCACATTCATATTTTAGATACAGTAGTCAACAGATTTCCCATTCAAATTTTATTTACAAATGAAAAAACAACTGATTTCGCAGTGAAAAATAACAAAAAGAAAATTTTTATTAGCCAAGCAGATCTTACTAATAACTTAGAAGATATTTTACGAAAACATATTAAAAGCGGTAAAGTAGGTATCTATACAGATCTCGATGATCAAAAATATAACGTTTTACAAAAGAAACTAATTAAAATCTATGAAAATGAACCAAATGTTAAATTTTATAAATGTTCGTATTATGCCAAAGAAATGAATTCTGAAGATGAAACTTTTAAACAAATTAATTTGTATCATAGATATGAAACCGGCCATACTGGCATTAATGAAAATTATGAGGGATTAAAAAGATGTATTTATTATCCAAATTTAAAAAAANAGTAAAACAAGTAAGAAAGTCTAAGTTCGGGCGGAGCCGAACATTAAATACCCGGCGAAGGTATTAAATATATGTTTTTCACCTTTCCGAAAGCTACCGCTATATGGTAAGCCGGGTGTATCAGTTTTGAGTAAATTAGCGTCCTTAAATTTCGAAATATTGAAGTTTCAAGCATTTCTAAAATTTACTGTTATATGAAAAAAGGCCATAAATTTAGTCCGATTTCAATCAACGTTTTGCTTCTATGTGGCAAGCACTATAACCACACCGAGTTTGGCACAAATTGGTAGAATGGTTACCGAGATATATATATCGTCGTTTAAAGTGCAAAACCGCGTATCAACAAAATGCAAAACCACGTATCAGCAAAATGCAAAACCGCGTATGTGAAGTTGTAGAAATTATTTTCTAGAGCGTAAAAACTTTCATATTTCCAAATGGTTCTCTTGTTTATAAAGCAATCGCATTTCTGGCTAGTATATATCATTAAGAATGGATAAGGATTGAGCCAAGAGCTCGTGTGAGTAAATCCAATTTTTGACAGCCAATGTCAGTTACGCGGTTTTGCAGAATGACGATACGCGGTTTTGTACTTTAAACGACGATATGTGATCGTGGTAAAAAATTGTTGCAAGCACCAATTTTGAATAAATTAGCTTTAATATNATTTCTGGCTAGTATATATCATTAAGAATGGATAAGGATTGAGCCAAGAGCTCGTGTGAGTAAATCCAATTTTTGACAGCCAATGTCAGTTACGCGGTTTTGCAGAATGACGATACGCGGTTTTGTACTTTAAACGACGATATGTGATCGTGGTAAAAAATTGTTGCAAGCACCAATTTTGAATAAATTAGCTTTAATATTTACTGCTTTCGTAGTGGCTACGCCCATTTTCCAAACATTTATAATATTCTTGATAATTTTGAGTGAATAATCTTCAGTAACTAAAATATCGCAGTTTTCATATTTCTGAAAATTACCGTTATATGGGAGGTAGGCGCGGTTATTGTCCGATTTTGCCCATTTTCAATACCATCCGTCCTACGCCAGAAAGAAGTGCACATACCAAGTTTCGTTAAGATATCTCAATTTTCACTTTTTACTTTTTTTATCGTGTGCACAGACGGACGGACGGACAGACAGTCCGATGACTCTTTTCATTCTGATCATTTATGTTTACATTTGTCTATATCTATCTCGATTCGTTTTGCCTGTTACAAACCGGTGCGCTGGGGTATAAAAAAATTGATAGGTGGATTTACTCGAGCACGTCAGATTTAGAAATGGTGGGTTAATCATATGCTGAAAAGAGTGCATTTCAATAATCTAACGATTTGAGCGTGGCGCAAGGGATAGGGAGGGTCGCAAAATTGCAAAAAAAAAACGTTACCTTGATATTCTCGAGGGGGATAAAATTTTTGAAGTGAAACTTCTTAGGCGGCGGTATCGCAAAAATGGAGTGAAATTTTTAAAACTGAAAACGTTACATGAGTGAGAAGGAAGATATAGGTAGTATAGGGAAGGGGAAAAAAGAAATAAAGCGACGCATGACGGGTACAAGTACCTACATATGTATATATATGTATGTTTGAATGTACGTATGTATGTATACATATATATATATGTATACGTATATATGTATGTATGAACGAACTCATTGGGCATTTCAGCTCGCCGCTACCAAGCAATATATGTATAAATGAGGCAAGCGTGCTTCGCGTAACTACATCCATTCGTACATATGTACCAGGGATGTTGCGAATGTGGAATTTTAGACATCCGCGGATGCGAATGCGGATGCGGATGTTTAAAAGCTAACATCCGCGGATGCGAATGCGAATGCGGATGTCAAATATTTTTAAGAAATAAATTTGGTGAGTACATTAGGGGATTTAGGTAAATAAAAAAAGTTATTAATTTTTGATAATATTTTTTTATTTATTACTTTTATTAAACAAATTTGAACATTGTGTTTAAGAAAGAGTAATTTTGCTGCCTTTTCGGATTACAGCCTGTTTGCTAACGGGTCGTAAATCAAACCTGCGCCACTAAATAACTACTCGCTCGAGGCGACATACTTGAAAAACTTGAAACTTGACAAAATTGTAAATTCTTTTCGATTGACGCTGCACCAGTTGAGAGAACTTTCAGTTATATTTTTTTTATTGCAAATGTCGCATGCATCCTCCTGACTAGCATCATCGCAGGATCGTTGTTTAATCACCGTTATGTTCCAATTTGAGGCACCAATTCTTTTGGTTGTTTCAGAATTTGGAGAACCTGTTACGTCATCAGCGTTTTTCGTTTTTAGTTTTTGTAATTCATTTTTAATCCTATCTTCTGTGGCTGGTTTGAAAAATGTACGCTTGTAGCGAGGTTCTAAACAGGTGGATATGGCAAATAAATTATTATTTTCTAGGAATGAAAATTTCGATGGAAATTCTGAAAGTCGTTGCTGCCAGCAGAATTAGTTTAAAATCTTGTTATTTTGTTAAAAAGGTACCCCGTTTTTGATAATAATTTGAATTATGGAATCACGGACGATAAAGATCTCAGATTTGCTTAGTTCCCGGGTGACTTCTTGGAAAGGTTCTCCTGTAATGAATACCTTGTAATTAGTTTTTTTTTTATTAGTTAGCTGAACTCGGCTTTTCCTAGTTGAAGGCAGTCACAATTTATTACTCACTGCTGTCGGTACCATAAGCCATCAATTCCGTTTTGTTGTTCCATTCCATGCGCTCAATGTGTTTTGGATACATTCTTTGAGGCGAATGAACGCATATTTTCAACATATGTATTGTTAATACTATTTCAGATTGTCGCTGAAATGCAAAAACCACAACTAACTAACTAAAACGATGTGGTGACTTATGATTCGAGGAAATGCATCATAATCAATCAAAAAGTTAATTTTGGATTTTTAGTTAGTTACGGCTTTTTGTATTTCAGTGACGATGTGAGTTAAGCCCTTTCCATACTATACAAACGATATATTACATGCCAAGTCCCACTCCTCAATAGATATAAAATTCACCTTGAATTAATTCGTGCGTGCTAATTTTGACAATTTACACTAAATATAAATAAATGTTTTTGTTTTCGAGCTGAAAGACTAATAAAAGGAAACACAGAACTTAAGAATATTAAATTTTATGAGAAAAAATAATTACTCTTTGACTTTAAATTACGAAAGAAGATCGACGTAGGGGACAATCTTAACGTAGAATCTCCACAGGCAAAAAAATGTCGGCTAAAATTTTTTGTTGCCAAATATACGTTTTATCAGTGTACTTGCAAAATATTCGCATTCGCAAAAGCTCCCCATTGATTATTGCGAATGCGAAAGCGATTGCGAATGTTAAAATTTATGCGGAAGTTCCGCGGTTGCGAATGCGAATGCGAATATTCGCAACAGCCCTGATATGTAAATATGTTTGTATGGATATATTTATGATGAAGCAAACGGGCTTCGTTGACGTACTAATAGGCATATGTATGTACTTATGGACAGAAATGTTTTCATGTATGTACATATGTTTGAATGGTTGTATATCTATTTGTATGTATGTATATATGTTTGTATACATGTATATATGCACATATGTAGTACAAACACTACTGATTGTCAAAAATTATGTGTTTGTTGTACATTTGTTCATGTTTGTNCGTACTAATAGGCATATGTATGTACTTATGGACAGAAATGTTTTCATGTATGTACATATGTTTGAATGGTTGTATATCTATTTGTATGTATGTATATATGTTTGTATACATGTATATATGCACATATGTAGTACAAACACTACTGATTGTCAAAAATTATGTGTTTGTTGTACATTTGTTCATGTTTGTCATTATGCGTGTAATTTTCTAGAGTAGTTTTGTGCTCTCGCCCTCTCCTTATATTCTGATGAGCGTATATGTGGATGATAGCAAGGCCAATTTATATAAGGTAGTGTTACAGGAGCAGTTGAAATTTTCGCCCGATGTTTCTTAAAGAAAGCCATAAATGTAGCGACCGTTGGTTGAACTTGGTGTTGTTTTGTTCTAGATTGCACCGTTTATGGGCCTGTTGAATGAATTTATGTCTTGGTTGTATGAAAGATCAAACAATTTGTATTTTCTGGCAAGTTGTGCAACTTATCGCTACATTAATGACCATGTTGTACAAACTCATTTAATTTGCGTTTATTTTGTACACTAAATAACCGAAAATGGATAACTCAGCCGAAATAGGTACGTGCTTTCGTTGAATTTTATAAATGTAAGCCGAAACTATGAAATTGTAAAAATGAGATTTTACAATGAGACTGCTCGCAAAATTGCAATGTTTGTGAGCAAAACGTCCAACTTGATTGCGGGTTTATTTGAACCAACGTTTCCGGCTTGCATTATGTCAAATGGGTGTGTTTGTTGTAATTCATTCTGTCATTTACTACCATTATGCGTAGGCCAATTCATGAAATCATTTCATGCGTTTGAGTAGAAACTGAATGAATGAACTCCATTTCATGTTTTCAATTAACGCGAAATAGGGTTTATGCACTTAGTTTTTACTCAGATCGATGAAATGTTTTCGTGAATTGGACTACGCATACATATGATACTTATGCTTTTAATTTATAAGGTAATTTTATGTTTTTATACTCTTGCTACCACATGAATATATTAATTCGTAATAAGAATATATGAATTCGCCTTGGAAGATAGAAAGTGAGTAAGAATAAATGCCGAACAAAGGAATTTGTCTTCTTTCAACTTAAATAAATGCATTTAGCAAACAAAAGTTAGTGCCTTGGTAATAGAGAATTCGTAAGGATCTATTGGTTGCATTACAAACGTTTTCATTTTTTATTAAACATACAATTACTTCCATTACAACCCGGTCTATGGATGGTAGAAGCGCGAATTCATATAAGGTGGTGTTACCGGAAAATGAATAACTAAATTATATGTATATCAGAAAATTAATAAGATGAAACGAAATTATTGTTTGATTTCTAACCAAACCCAGGTCGGCAAAAATCCTCTGGCTGAACCCTCCACGAGTGTGCTGACTGGAAATGGGCACTACAGAGGATTCTGTGCGATGTCAGAATGGTGCTCAGCTAAGATCAGGAATCAGTGCTATGTGCTAAACTCCTTAATAGCGTAGTCATATGGAAATTGTTTTTGATCGTGGCTTAGAAGTCTGAAAGGGCTGGATCAAGGCGTCACGCGCACCGTACCGAGGATCGGCCAGGCTGGGGGCTTCTAAATAGCCCAGTCGCGAACGGAGCCCTCTGGGAGGGGGCCACATCCAGGATGTAAGTAGGCCTTACCCGGGCATCGCGGATCTCTGCCCGGGCGGACGAACCCCTNATTTTATGAGAAAAAATAATTACTCTTTGACTTTAAATTACGAAAGAAGATCGACGTAGGGGACAATCTTAACGTAGAATCTCCACAGGCAAAAAAATGTCGGCTAAAATTTTTTGTTGCCAAATATACGTTTTATCAGTGTACTTGCAAAATATTCGCATTCGCAAAAGCTCCCCATTGATTATTGNAGCAAACAAAAGTTAGTGCCTTGGTAATAGAGAATTCGTAAGGATCTATTGGTTGCATTACAAACGTTTTCATTTTTTATTAAACATACAATTACTTCCATTACAACCCGGTCTATGGATGGTAGAAGCGCGAATTCATATAAGGTGGTGTTACCGGAAAATGAATAACTAAATTATATGTATATCAGAAAATTAATAAGATGAAACGAAATTATTGTTTGATTTCTAACCAAACCCAGGTCGGCAAAAATCCTCTGGCTGAACCCTCCACGAGTGTGCTGACTGGAAATGGGCACTACAGAGGATTCTGTGCGATGTCAGAATGGTGCTCAGCTAAGATCAGGAATCAGTGCTATGTGCTAAACTCCTTAATAGCGTAGTCATATGGAAATTGTTTTTGATCGTGGCTTAGAAGTCTGAAAGGGCTGGATCAAGGCGTCACGCGCACCGTACCGAGGATCGGCCAGGCTGGGGGCTTCTAAATAGCCCAGTCGCGAACGGAGCCCTCTGGGAGGGGGCCACATCCAGGATGTAAGTAGGCCTTACCCGGGCATCGCGGATCTCTGCCCGGGCGGACGAACCCCTTTCTCCGCAGCCCGTGGGATCAATTCTGGACAAAAAACAACAACAACGAAAACAGCAACAACAACAAAAAAAAACAAAAACAAATTATAGAAGGACCGGCCCCCTTAAAGCGTTGGAAGGGTCTCGGCCCACTAAAGATGGAGCTCAAGCGATGCAGAGTACCTCCACCAGCCGTAGTGCGCTGACAATTAGCGCGAAACCAAGGCCAGTGGTGAAACCGGGCCAAGCACTCACAAAAACGAGGGAACGCGGCGGTGGGGATGCTCAAAGGAGTCCACCCGGGAAACTCCTGGCCAACCTGGCATGCAGATTGCAGCCGGGGATACGGCTGAATCTGGGGCGCAGGCCCCGGGCGGTCCTCTCGCGACACCCACGGCCTTCACGAGGCCTGACTAGAGGCCAGAACCAGCTGCAGCGGGCTATCGACAGAGGAAGCTGGCTGCTCGAATCCTGCAAAGGTTCACCACAACGCCTGACCTGTGTAGCAAGGTGAAAGAAGAGCATGTAAAGGAGGTCCTCACATAAATCGACTGTGCAAAGGCAGTCCTGCCCGACTACAGCAAGCCAGAGGAGAAGCAGCCGCGGGCGCCCTCCAGTAAGCCCAATAGATCGGGGGGAAATACGCCCAACTATACAAAGAGGGTCAGAACCCAGGGGCCTTCTTTCGCTGAAGTAGCCAAGGAGCAGATCCTGCTCGGCATCATTGATGAGAGCAATGAAGACATCCTCACCCTGAGGCAGCAATTGAAATGGGTTAATGCCGCGATGACCGATATTGCTATTAATATTATGTTGGAGAATCCGGGACCTCCGCCAACCTGCAAGGGAGCGGGGTGGTTCCACAATAACATCCGCGTTATAGCCTTGCAGGCCAGCGGAGCCAGAAAGGATCCTGCAAACCATAAGGCTCTATAACCCGGAGCTACCTACCGAAAATCGGAAGGTGGTAAATAACAACGAAAGCGGCAAAGCGACGATGCAGGTTGTCCTGCTTCTAAATAAGGACTCCATAGACTTGCTGGAGCGAAAGAGCGGGGTCATATGTTACGGCTGTGACATGGTCAAAATTAAGGTCTACAGCAACGACGTAAACGCAGGGAAGAACCTGATCGCGGATTAGGAAGATGTAGGCTGCCCCTTTAGCTGTTAGATGGAGCAGCAGTGCAGCTTAAGCTGCTTTACAGTGGTGACGGTTAATCTGCAGTACCTTCACCATCTTGGCCGTTACCGCCTACGTCGCCTATTAGGGACGAGTTGACCGCGTCTTCCGAGATCTCGATCAACTCCTCCTCCATATAAAGCCGAAACATGAGTCCGGGCCCCAGCGAAGACGTCGATGAGGCATAACCGCCGGTCGGGTCGTCCATCGGATCAACCTTCTCGGATTCCTCCTCCATCTCCACGTCTCTGTTGGCCTCTTCCGGCTCTACCTAACCTGATTACGGAGGTANGGAGTTGACCGCGTCTTCCGAGATCTCGATCAACTCCTCCTCCATATAAAGCCGAAGCATGAGTCCGGGCCCCAGCGAAGACGTCGATGAGGCATAACCGCCGGTCGGGTCGTCCATCGGATCAACCTTCTCGGATTCCTCCTCCATCTCCACGTCTCTGTTGGCCTCTTCCGGCTCTACCTAACCTGATCACGGAGGTAGAGCCGGAAGAGGCCAACAGAGACGTGGAGATGGAGGAGGAATCCTAGAAGGTTGATCCGATGGACGACCTGACCGGCGGTTATGCCTCATCGACGTCTTCGCTGGGGCCCGGACTCATGCTTCGGCTTTATACGGAGGAGGAGTTGATCGAGATCTCGGAAGACGTGGTCAAATCCACCCTAATAGGCGACGTAGGCGGTAACGGCCAAGATGGTGAAGGTACTGCAGATTAACCTTCACCACTGTAAAGCAGCTTCAGCTGCACTGCTGCTCCATCTAACAGCTAAAGGGGCAGCCTACATCTTCCTAATCTAAGAACCTTGGGTGGTGGGACAAAACATTTGTGGGCTGAAAGCGCCGGGCTACAGACTGGTAAGTGGAGCCTCAACGGGGAAACCAAGAACGTGCATGTTGACAAGTATCACACTAAAGTGTCTCTTTCTTCCACAACAGCAGTCAGTCTAAGTGTAAACGGACGACCAATTAAGATGGCATCCATGTACCTAGCGCACGACAAGGAGGTGCCAACTATCTGCATTAAAGACCTAGTGGCCAGCACGAGGGAGGCGCTAATTTTGGGAGGTGATGCGAATGCTCACCATCACACCTGGGGCAGCTCCGATGATAACGAACGGGTTGAGTCACTTTTTAATTTCATACTTAGCTCTAAGCTTGTTATTGCAAATAGGGGGAATGACCCCACTTGTATTATAAAATCCCGAAGGGAAGTTCTGGACGTTACCCATATTTCTGAAAATGCGGAATGACTGGTCGGGAAGCGGAAGGTGCTCGAGGAGCACTCCTTTTTCGAGCACCGATATATCGAATGCAAGGTAGTAGGGGGAACGCCCAAGGCTCCTCTAACTAGAAACTTGCGAAATGCCAACTGGCATAGGTATCGGAAAGAGCTGGATAGGCTTTTGCCACAAGATAGAGAGCCGGCTACTCCAGCAAACCTAGAGGATCTGGAATACCTTGTCGACAGTTTTACGGGGGCCTACAGTAAGGCAATAGATATTGCATGCCCCAGAAAGCAGCACCGGGGTGGGAAAAAGCCACCCTGGTGGAATGAAGAAATCAGGATTTCACGCAAGAACTGCAGAAAAACCTTCAATCAGGCTACTGCGTCTGGTAGTGAGGGACATTGGGAGACCTACAAGACAACGTTACGGGAGTACAAGAAGCTGCTAAGAAGGTCGAAAAGAACCTCATGGAAAGACTTCTGCAACGGGGTGGAATCTCAGGCTCAGAAAGATACTCTCAGGTGCTGCCCAGAACGCCGCAAGATGCTTGCAAAGACCTGACGGCTCCTGGACTGAGACCGAGGAGGAATCACTAGATCTGCACACACTTCCCGGGTGGCACGGATAGCATGCCAGTACAGCCACATTTAACTGGAGATCTTTCGGTCGCTGAAGATTTCCTCAGTAGGGAAAAGGGCATCTGGTCTATTGTTAAATTTCAGCTAAGCTCAGCGTGGCTACACGCTATAATTAGGGGAGTATTAGCTTTTAACCATATCCCTAGAAAGTGGAGGGAATCAAGAGTGGTGTTCATCCCCAAGACAGGGAAGGTGTCTCACAACAACCCAAAGGATTTCAGGTCCATCATCTTGTCGTCATTTCAATTAAAGGTTATGGAGAGACTGGTTGAGGTCCGTATCAGAGAGTCGGTTGGTGACGGACTCTCTACTACACAACATGCTTATACGAAGGGTAGATCTACAGAAACAGAGCTACATGAAATAGTGTCGCATATAGAGAGATCACAAGACATCAAAGAATATACGCTAACAGCTTCTTGGATATAGATGGCGCCTTTAACAACATCATGCCGGGCGCGATAACGGCAGCACTGACGGGCCTGGGCATCGACTCGTGATTAGTTGCGCTCGTAAACCAAATGCTAAGATGCAGGGTGGTTAGGGCTGAGCTGGCGGGTGTATCGTTGACCAGGATCGTAGAGAGGGGCACCCGCAAGGGGGAGTCCTATCCCCTCTTTTATGGGTCGCAGCTGTAAACTCGCTATTGTGTGGCATGGAGGGGATGGCTGTAAGGTTATTGCGTATGCGGATGATCTTGCACTAACGGTAAGTGGGAAATTTTTACCGACTCTATGTGACATTATGCAGGTAAAACTGAAGGAAGTCGAGAGGTGGACAAAAAATAACGGGTTAGGGGTAAACTCAAGCAAGACAGAAGTTGTACTGTTCACAAGAAGGTACACAATCCCCCCATTGAGAACACCAAGGCTGGCACAGACCACAAAAATTAACCGAATCTGCAAAACACCTGGGGATAGTCCTGGATAAAAAATAAAGCTGGATTCAAAACACCGAAGAGCGGGTGCGGAAGGCCACGGTTGCCCTATACAGATGCAGGAGAGCAATCGGCCAGTGGTATGGTGGCCAGTGCTGGAGAAGAAAGTAAACAGTATTGAATTACAAAAAGTGGAGAGAACTGCCCCGATCTGCATTAGTGGTGCTCTCCGCACAACACCTACTATGGCAATGAATACGATCCTTAACATCATACCCATTGATATTATGGGACGACAATACGCTGCGTTTGCAGCCCTAAGACTACAGTGGCTTAAAAGCTGGAAAGCGGCTCGTTGTGGTCACACTACAATTATGAGAAACCGACAACTACCGAGTACAACGGACTACTGTGTACCAAGGCTCACTTTCACTAAAGGTTATAGCATAACGCTACCTAGTAGAGAATCATGGCTCGAAGGAGTTCCGGGGTATAGAGATGCCATAAGATTATACACGGACGGCTCCAAACTTGAAAATTCGGTAGGAGGAGCCGTCTACTCGGACAAACTGGGAATAAAGAGATCATTCCGACTACCTGACCACTGTAGTGTCTTTCAAGCCGATTTGGTAGCCATACAAGAAGCCGTCGACAGCCTAAAATTAGCTGTTATCGCCACCACGGAAATATATATGTATATACTCAGAGAGTCAGGCGGCCCACTATGGGCGATTTAGGGGAAATAATTTTAAAAATTTTCAATTTTCAGAGTTGAGATAAATCAACGATTTTTTTTCGTGTAAAGGATTTTTATTGTAGCATAAAGGAAAATTACAATGAATTGCGACTCTGAACTTGCGCAATTACAGGACTCATAGAAGGACGAGAATTAAAAAAAAAGACTGGTTTAAGGAGTAGGGGTTTTTTGGATCCATGTGGTATCACAATGGGCCCTGATCGGGCCTAAGTTTGCTGGCGCCCTCTGGGCCTAGAAGCCACTTCAACCCAACCTAACCTAACCAAACCTATGTATGTAACTCAATCGCCTAATGGTTTGACGAACAGTAAAAATATGCTTACACATCCAATTTCGTGAGTAGGTTCCTGGTACTCACACATTCTTTAAGAAGTTTCACTTCTATCACGTGTACGGTGTTACACACATTTTTTTTTAAGCACCCCGTTTTTTATAAGCATTTCAATATCAGATACCAACCAGTAAACTAAACTACTGTTTTTAAAATTTTTGCTAAAAATAAATTCCCCAAAGAGCCCCATTTGAAATTATTCAAACGAATATATGTTATAGGTGGCATACACGGTACGTCTGACTCGTGAGCCATTTTTGTACGTGTTGACTCGCCTTCGACTACACACAGTTGAATCATTCAGAGTCATGCCGGGAGTCATGCTGGTGCAACTAACACATATTTATTTTCACAAACACATCCAAACCGACTCACAAGTCAGACGCACCGTGTATGCCGCCTATAACATCAAAAGCAAATCACGAAAATTTTGTTAAAATTACATTGCTTTCTTCTTTTGTGTCTAGTAGTTTTTTTTTTTAAAGATTGGTCCAAAAAATCATAATAAAAAAGAAACCAAAGCAGGTATTTAACCCTTTCAATACGGATTTTTTTAAGGATACAAAATATTAAATGATGAAAAGTTATTGCTAATGATCCAAATAATATGTTTTGGCGTATATTTAAAAAAATTATTTCTGGGAATTGAGAAAATGCCCTGGGAAAACATTGTTCCACCCGTAATAAGCTGTGGCACACAATTGTCCCAATAGTAACAACAAACATAAACTAAACATTTTTATTTATTGAATTCACAGAGTTCTTATCCTATGCTACCGAATATTTTGAATAAAAGTTTAAGTACATGAAATTATGTTGTATGATATTTGGCGAAACAGGCCTTGCATAAAGGAATATTGCAAGAGGAACAAATAGTTTTCTCCCGTTGTTCCTTTTTCTTATCGGCGCAACTTCTGCAACGACGACGCGTTGTTCCCTCTATTGGAAGATGTTCTCCAACTCCTGATAAGAATTTTGATCGGTGAGAATGACGGCCGCTTGTACTACCACTTTTAACATTTGCTCGCTAATTCCCATATGCGAAAAGTTGCTGCGACAATTCTACGAGAAAAGTAATCAGTGCGACCTTTGCATGTCGAGTCTCTTGAAAGAGAATCCAAGAATTAGGCACGCAAACTATAAGAAGCTTTTGAAAAACTCTTTTCCACCATTTCCCCGATTTTCTATTTGGATCGTAGAGCGATGAAAATTGATCAGAAAGATCTACTCCGCCCATATTTTTATTATAGAATGCAATAGCTTCAGGGCACGGAATTTGTATTTTCTCTCCTAGTCTATTGGTTTTTTGCACGCATATTACTTTGTCAGTATGGCAGTTGCTGGTGAGTAAGACTTCTTTGGTGTCTTGCCATTTGCAAACCAAACATCCTTCATTGTTAAATTTGAAGAGGTGATCTCCCCTTTCCATTTTTGGTCCATCAATTTTTGGTAACAATTTCCTATTCCTCATAATTGTGCCTACTAAACCAAACTCCGTCGGCCGCTGTGGTGTAGTAGTAAGCAGTGCGCGCTTTCACTCATCAGCACCTGGGTTCAAACCCTGGTCAAAGCAACATCACAAAAAATATAGAAAAGGTTTTTTCTTAACAGCGGTCGTCCCTCGGCAGGCAATGGCAAGCCTCCGGGTGTATTTCTGCCATGAAAAACGGCTTCTCATACAAATACAATCACCGTTCGGAGACGGCATAAAACTGTAGGTCCCTCCGCTTTGTGTGACAACATCAAGGCGCACATCACAAATCGGAGGAGAAGCTCGGCCAACACTAACATATGTGTGAGCGCCAATCTATTATTATTATTATTAATCCAAACTCCAAAGTTTGCGCTAAGTGTACGGTAGTGAATAACCGATCGCAGCATATAACAATCATGGGATTCGAGATTGTTTTATAATAATAATAATAATATCCCAACGGTTTTTACCCTCCATTCCCGCCCATCCGCACGAGGGGCGCAGTCCGCATGACGTACGGAACCAATATTTTAAATTTTTGTGCCGAGTCACGATAGGCAGGAGTTTGTTAAGTGTCGAGATCTAAAACTGTTCAGCTACAGAACTAAATTCATCAGCTGATTTTATGTATTTATGTCAATAATTCACTTATTGAGAGAGGAGAG
>NW_016157142.1:161407-167572 GCF_001687245.7 Rhagoletis zephyria | reverse complement strand
CGGGCCTAGGTGGCTACCCTGAGGGACTCCTGAAGTAACATCAATGACGTCAGAGATAGTATTTTTAAACAATACCCTTTGTGATCTATCATAGAGGTATGAAGAGATCCAACGTAGAAAATTAGGTGGAAGACCAAGAAGATCAAGTTTATAGATGAGCAACGAGTGGCACACTTTGTCAAATGCTTTACTGAAATCAGTATATATAACATCAACAGTTTTGCTCTCACTAAATGCTTTTGAGATATAGGATGTTAATTCAAGTAAATTTGTAGAAGTTGATTTGCCCTTGCAAAATCCATGTTGACTGTATGAAATGCTTGAAGTGATAGAATGCGTCAACCGATTTGTTATAATTGCTTCAAATAATTTAGGAATTGCAGAAAGCTTAGCTATGCCCCGGTAGTTCTCCACTGAAGACCTGCTACCGCTTTTATGTGTTGAACACATTTTTTTTACAACTCGTTCTCCAAGAGTACCGTCGGACTGAACTTGTTCCTCCCCGGAGTAAATATCAATATCATAGCTATATCCAGTTATGGAATCGCATCTTTCCCAAATTTTTATTCCTCTTTTGATAGGTTTCATTGGGTTGTACTGTTTCAAAGTGGACCTGCCTTTAAATCTTGCCATAGCTTCGTCAATTGATTAAAATACGCAGTCTGTGCGAGACTTTTTAAAAGTATAATTTAGGCACGACACCATTTCATCAATATAATAAGTTTTAGTAGCATTTGGGGGCTTTATTGGATTACTGACATAAAGCTTTGAGGAAAGGAGGAAAAACCGATCTCGGCTGATGCAATTCTTTATAGCCATGTTGCCCAAAGATCCATTTTGTGACCAATACATAAGCATGTGGAGTAGTTGGTTATATGACATGACCATGTATACACCGACAACCATCATCATTTCGTATTGATCAGTTGGATGTGCTTAGGCTTTTGCCTGTTTAGAAGTTGCTATTATTTATTTTACTGTTAAATATTTCGATTCGCTTATTTGTGCAGTTGGTGATTTGCATAAACAAGCTTCTTGGAAAAATCTTGAAAAAGACATCAAGTTCTTTTGAACTTCTATCAATTTTAGCAAGAATGGTTGGCAGTTCCAAATCCGGAAGAGTTTTTCTGGGAATGAAATTAGCACTACTGCTGTTCCAAACTAAATGTTCTCAGATTGGTTGTTGCATTTCCTCAACATGTTGTTCTGGCAAAGTGAGATCTCCTTCAAAATTCGATTCACTTTCAGACGAACTTTCATCATCTGAATAATTCGGATCAATAACACTTTCTTCGTTGAGGCCACTGCAGCTCTCTGAATCACTTACTTCCAACAATCTCCGTATAATGTCTTCATCATTTACTCGAAAACGCTTTCTATCCCTGTTTAGGCCGCTGGTGGGAAAAAAATTGAATTTTGTAATTTTTGAATATGTTACTGTTGGGACACATGAGCCCCAGTTGCAAATACTGCTGGGACACATATATCCCAGATTTAGTTTATGATATCATATACATTTTCAACACTATCACTTTCACAAAAGTTTATTATTATTCGTAGAATATTACCTGTCCATTTTTCCACAAATTTCGCAATTAATCACACACTAATTATCTAAAATTTATGATTTTTCACTTACTGACCTAGCACGTGCCACGATCTAACTGCGACTGCAAAGCACGCGTGTACAGAAACATGAGATGTAAGGGGATCATAACCAGCATAATTGATTGTATGGCATGTAAAAAACTGATGGGAAGAAAATACACGGCGATGTATAGAAATATTTCGCTTATTGTAAAACGAAAGCACTCATTGGGACATATGTGTCCCGTAAATATTGAAAGGGTTAAAGCACAGAAAAAAATAATATTAAAAGGACTATGTTCTCTTTGACGTACGTCAAAGGTCAATTAGAAGTGGGAACTTTTATGGCTGCCAATTGATAGCTCGGTTATATAGCTTAAGAAATAAAGACATTTTTATCAAAGTTGATAAATATGACATTTGACCAGTTTTGTTACACAAATAGTCCTACGACCACAGGCAAAAATATTGGCTACAATTTGTAATTTTTTTGCCATATATACGTTTTATCGGTCCACTTGCAAAATATTCGCATTCACAAAAGCTCCGCATTGATTATTGCGAATGCGAAAGCGAATGCGAATGTTAAAATTAATACGGAAGCTCCGCGGTTGCGAATGCGAATGTGAATATTCGCAACAACCCTGGTTTGGATACTGTTGTACTGCGGTATTCAAACTGTTTGTGTAAGCAGTTGCGAAACATTGCAACATAAACATTGCATATTTCAAATATTCAATGTAACAATGGAAATTTTTTCTGAATTTTCCATTTTCGCAATACCAATCGGAACGAAAAACAAACGAAGCGTCTACTTTGTTAGTGATGCGCTGATTACTCTAGCGGGGGCGACTGGGGTCAACTTATCAAAAACACAAAGAAATATGTAGCATGACATTTTCAAACAACGGAAATTACGTTTCATATTAGCGATTTTAAAATTTTAAACATAAAAAGTATTTTATAAATCATGTTCGCATTATCGTAATTTACGGCTCATTCGGAATTCATAAGCAATCAAGTAATTTTGCTGAAATCAAGTAATTCTGCCGTGTAAAATTTATCACTAAATGAGAAATCCGCGAAAACTCAACCAATTTCAAAAATATGCTATTAAAATTTTAAACTTTTGAATCACATTTTTTAGAAAAATTTTGTGCATGCATTTTTATAGTCAATTTAATTTCAGTATAATAAGGCGCAAGTTCGAAGTTTTGCATTTTCTTAGATATAAACGATATATATACGAGTATTTTAGAACATACGTAAGTATTTTGTGTGGATGAAAATACAAAATACCTCCAGCCAAAAAAAATTCTCAAAAATCAGAGCGAATTTTAAGGAACTACAAATGCTCACTTTTTGTTCTGAAATTGAATGAGCTATAAAAAGGTAGTCTCTTTTAGTCATTACTTCTAAAATAATGTTCAATTCCGAGTACAACTAGTTACCATTCATTAAATCAATAAGCAGATTATGAAGTTATGACATTTCTTTAAAGAGAAAAAATAAGAACTTTCTACAGAGGCATTTCATGTCACCGCGGCCACCTCTGTGCGCGACCTCTAAGGGTTTGAATGAAAGTTGAAGAAATTGAACGTCTAGGTGATATGAATATACGTTCAGCATATTTTGCCGATATGATGTAGGGTTTCCTATTTTTACTTAAATTGTAAGAAAACGTCATAAATACTTTTTTTTTTAAAGTGATGTATTCTGGAAACCTTTTAACGAAACTTAATGAAAAAAAAATGTATTCCTTCCGCCTTATTATGGGCTTTAATTATACATTTTTTACATTAATGTGCAACGTATAAAAAAAAATTAAGTAAACATTTTTATTTTTAATTTTTTTCTTTCTTTCTTTAAAGTGCTGTATCTTGGAAAACTTTTAACGAAACATAATGAAAAAAAATGTATTCCTTTCGTCTTATTATGGGCTTTAATTATACATTTTTTACATTAATGTACAACGTATAAAAAAAAAAAATTAAGTAAACATTTTTCTTTTTGATTATTTTTGATTATAGCGTTTTTAAATTATTTTGCATACAAATATTGTCTATAATGTCAACTTTAAGTACCCAAATGGGCGTAATGGGCTACTTAGGCCTATGGACCCTAGATCGTCTAACGCTCGAGCAATATGATAAATAGACATTGAAATTTTATGGAACTGTATATTTTTGAAAGAGGAAAGGTGTATAAAAAACAAAAACATTATGAATACATCATATTAAGTTTACTAAAGGTCTGTAATCATAAAAGTCCCTTCAAGGAAATGGCAGAATTGGACTTTGTTGTAATTTCACATGGTAAATCTGCTTGTGACGGGATTGGAGGAAATTTTAAGAGTCTAGCAGCTAGAGCAAGTCTTCAACTCCTGACGTTATAACAAATTCGTACACCCGAAGCCCTCTACCAATGGGGTAAGAATAATTTAGAGAAAAAGAAGGTGCTGTATGTTCCCAATGAGATGTCTGAAAAAACAACTGCTACTAACTTTACAGTGAACTTTATTTCGACTAAGAGTACGTGCAAATTACTTTAATCCTATGCTAAGCTAGTTTAAAAGGTTAAATAACATCAAGTTAGGGAACTTCATATCCATCTATAACGAATCTTTAATTCAATAAATATTTTTTTCTTTTTAGTTCCTATTGTAATAAAAGCGTATTTTTGTTTTTTTAACTATAATTTTATTACTCATTTGGTGTTTTTTTTTGGACACACCTTTCCTTTTTCTTGTTTTAATAAAAGGCCTAACCTTGAAGCTATCATTGGAGGTCTTTTATTCTTTTGCAATGAAATCGAAACATCAACAACATCAACATCAGCAACACTAATTTTCGGGGTTGTTGTAGAGTTAACCATATTTTTATAAAAAATAGCGAAAATTAAAATAGTTGCCCGTATTGCAAAAAATTCTATGTACCTAAACTTTATTGATTAACTGTATGTATCCTCATGGCTTAAATTACTTTTTTCAACTACGCAAAAACTTTGAATGATTAATAATTCGCTAAAAAGAGTATCTAACTCGATGTCTTGTATGCAAAATTCTTTAACAATGTCAGTAAATTGAGAAGATAGAATTGTAAGTTGTAGGTAAAAGCCATGCACTTATTCAAATTTGTTGTTATTGAACTGAAAACGAGAAAACTAACAACATTCGGCAAAAAACGTCAGCCCTCTTTTTAAATAAATTATACTCCACCTTATTATTGTAGCTGGTACGTAACGACTCGGCTATATGTCAATAAAACGATTCCTCTTTTGTTGTATTAAATACTTGCGCATATCAAACATTATCTGAAACATGTCCACTATAATTAAATGTTTTTCTTCTTACTTTTTACAGTTTAGTTTAAGGAAGTTCCAACGTTATGTAAAAACCTTAAAAAAATCCTAAGGTATTTTATTCGTGTAAAATAATATTACACAAACAAAATACATGGGAAGAAATTACCGAACGCCGAGTTATCGAGTACCAAGCTCGGTGGAAAGAACCCGATTACAAAATTGTATGCTCAGAATTGAAAATTCAGTACAAATCAGTACAAATTTTGAAAAATCAGGACATTTGCGTACTGATCGAGGAAATGAATCAAATCAGTACGAGAATGGAAAAATCAGTACTGTACTGATGAAATCAGTACGTCCGGCAACCGTAGTTGCACAGCTTATCTAAAGGTGCAGTCGTCCCATACAGCGACACCGATTCTTCTGAAAGGTTAGTTAAAGAGCAAAATTCTGTGTTCGCTTCTTAAAATGTTTCACTCCAATAAGGCAAAAAGGCTCATCCTTTTCCCTTTGAAGCTTTGTCAGGGGAGATGGTTGCTCTGAAAAGCAGACGGTTGCTTAAAAATATTACGAAATGCGCGAGCCCGCAAGGGTAAAGGTCTGATTATGCATACTTCGCATAACTTTGCACAACTTCTTAAACGTAATACAACTTTACAAAACTTAAGAGTGAGTATGCTTCGCATGCAACAAAATGTATCAGTACTACCAACATTATGCATCGATGCAATAGGGTTATTTACGGTGTCTGAACAAAAACAGCTGGTTTTTGGTTTCTTTAGGTAAATAGATTTGTTTAGAGAAAATTTCAATTAAGTGGCTTTAATGGAGTATACTTGTAGTCCAAATTAAGTCGACACTAAGGTTCTTCCCAGTTTGACATAATTTTCAATACAATATGTGTCAAAGTATGTAAATAAAATACATATGTTTTTATTAAAACAACTAAGAAAGTCTAAGTTCGGGCGGAGCCGAACATTAAATACCCGGCGCAAGTATTAAATAGATGTTTTTTCACCTTTCCGAAAGCTACCGCTAGTTGGTAAGCCGGGGTGTATCAATTTTGAGTAAATTAGCGTCCTTAAATTTCGAATTATTGAAGTTTCAAGCATTTCTGAAATTTACCGTTATATAAAAAGCGGCCGTAATTTTAGTCCGATTTCAATAATTTTCAACGTTTTGCTTTTATGTAGCAAGCACAATAAAAATACCGAGTTTGGTACAAATTGGTAGAACGGTTACCGATATAATTATATGTGATCATAAGTGGGCGGT
>NW_016157142.1:114072-161233 GCF_001687245.7 Rhagoletis zephyria | reverse complement strand
ATTTCTTTTTTCATCCTGATCATTTATGTATACATTTGTCTATATCTATCTCGATCCGTTTTGGCTGTTACAAACAACCGTTATGTGAACAAAATTAATATACCCTTGTACACAAGTGCGCTCGGGTATAAAAATACGTAATTAACTACATATATTAAACGATATATTTACTAGAAAGAGCATAAAAATACCTTTCAATTGATATATAATTTTATATAGTTAGGTTTGAGGACAACTTTTTTCTTTTTTTGGCGCTGTAACCGCTTAAAAGATTTTGGACGAGTTCAGCAAAGCACGCCAGTCGTTTCTCCTCTGTGCCAACTGACGCCAATTGGAAACGCCAAGTGAAGCCAAGTCCTTCTCCACCTGATCTTTCCATCGCAGTGGGGGCCTCCCTCTTCCTCTGCTACCACCAGCGGGTTCCGAGTTGAATACTTTCAGAGCTGGAGCGTCGGTGTTGGCGAGAGTGATTCTGCGTTGGATTTCAATGCTGACAAATTCTCTACTTTCTCGAAATTATAACTGTCAACGGTGACGTGGGTGCCAAGGCGTGAATGTGCTGACTGTTTGTTTGATGACAGCGATACTTAGTCTTGTCCTCGTTTACCACCAAACCCATTCGCTTTGCTTCCCTATCCAACTTGGAAAAGGCAGAACAACCTTCGCGGTTTTTGTTGCCCATGATGTCGATGCCATCGGCATAAGCCAGCAATTGCACGCTCTTGTAGTAAATTGTTCCAAAGCGGTTCAGTTCTGCAGCTCTTATTACCTTCTCCAACATCAGATTAAAGAAGTCACATGAAAGAGAGTCGCCCTGTCTGAAACCCCGTTTTGTGGCGAACGGCTCGGAGAGGTCTTTCCCAATTCTGATGGAGCTGGTGGTAGTGCTCAACGTCATTTTACACAGCCGGGTGAGTTTTGAGGGGATGCCAAATTCAGACATAGCTGCATATAGGCAACTCCTTTTAGTGCGGTCAAAAGCGGCATTAAAGTCGACCAATAGGTGGTGAGTGTCGATCCTTTTCTCGCGGGTCTTTTCCAAGATTTGGCGTATTGTGAATACCTGGTCTATGGTGGATTTGCCAGGTCTAAAACCACACTGATAAGGCCCAATCAGTTCATTGACGGTGGGCTTCAGTCTTTCACAAAATACGCTCGATAAGACCTTGTTACCTATGCTTAGAAGGCTGATCCCGTTGTAGTTGGACCGAATGGCGGGGTCACCTTTCTTGTGGATTAGGCAGAGCACACTTAAATTCCAGTCGTCGGGCATGCGTTCATTTGACCATATTCTGCGCAAGAGTTGATGCATACACCTTATCAACTCCTCGCCGCCCTACTTGAATAGCTCAGCTAGCAGGCTGTCAGCTCCAGCGGCTTTTTTGCTTTTCAGCCGCGTTATTGCTATACGTACCTCGTCTTATTCAGGCGGTGGAACGTCGGCTCCGTGATCATCGACTGCGGGCTCGGGTTCTTCTTCTCCATAACTTCCCGTTCTGCTATCATTTAGTAGGGTGGAAAAGTGTTCCCTCCATAATTTAAGTACGCTCTGGACATCAGTTACTAGGTCGCCATTATTGTTCTCACAGGAGTACGCCCCGGTCGGCCCGGTACTGTCGGCCAGCATTTCAAGCTTTTCGCACTCACATATTTCGGTCTCTCTTTGCTTTTCGCGGCAAAAACGTCTCGCTTCCCTCTTCAGATCCGTATATCGGTCCCACATAGCGCGCGTTGCGCCCTATCGCAGCGTGGCCCTGTAGGCGGCATCATTTTTCTTTGCAGCTTCCTTACACTCCTCATCGTATCAGTTGTTCTTTCGGGCTCGCTGAAATCCGACAACTTCTTCGGCGGCGGTACCTAATGAGCGGGAAATGTGGTTCCACTGCTCGCATATGTCGGTTTGTTGAAGAGTGCTCTCTGAGAGCAGGTGTGAGAGTCGAGTAGCGAAAGCGCTGTCTGTCTGTTGTGATTGCAGCTTTTCGACGTTGAGCTTTCGGGGCCCATTTTTTGCTGCACAGAGCGTGCGTATCTTGGCTGTAACAAGATAGTGGTCCGAGTCGATGTTTGGGCCTCGGAGTGTGCGTACGTCGCTGGAAGCGCGCCTTCCGTCTATCACAACATGATCGATTTGGTTTCTCGTTTTTTGATCCGGAGACAGCCACGTAGCTTGATGGATTTTTTATGCTTGAATCTAGTACTGCATACTACCATGTTTCGGGCCCCAGGGAAGTCGACCAGCCTCAATCCATTTCGTCGTGGTGAAACAGAGCGGAGGGACCTACAGTTTTACGCCGACTCCGAACGGCGATTTTATTTTTATGAGAAGCCGTTTTTTATGGCCATTTTCCATTGCCTGCCGAGGGACGACCGCTGTTAAGCAAAAACCTTTTTTCTATATTTTTTGCGATGTGGCTTTGACCAGGTTTTGAACCCAGGCGTTGCGGAGTGGGAGCGCGCACTGCTTACCACTACACNTATGGCCATTTTCCATTGCCTGCCGAGGGACGACCGCTGTTAAGCAAAAACCTTTTTTCTATATTTTTTGCGATGTGGCTTTGACCAGGTTTTGAACCCAGGCGTTGCGGAGTGGGAGCGCGCACTGCTTACCACTACACCACGTCGGCCCCATTAAGGGTCCAGATATTCCAAGTGCATGCCCTCAAACCGTAGTCCTTTAAACGTTTGCCGTGGTCGTCATCATAAGGGGGGGTCTCTTCCGCGGCTTTGCCTTGCTTCTTCACTGGAAGTGGTTTTTATGTGGCGGGTCCCAAGCCCAGCGCACAACCCATCGCTGGGACGGGGGTGGTTTCGCAACCGAATACACGTTTATATAGCGAGCCGCTTGCTCCAAGCAGACACCCGCTTGCAGCCGTACCTACTGGTGAACAGACGCTGCAGACTTCAGTGAGCCCTTAAACCGAATAAGTCGGAGTGGCCCCACCGAAGCTCCCTCTCTTTCTGCCGTGACCCAAGGCTCCACTCGGATTGGTTACCGCATCTCGCACATGGGTTGCTCACGTTGCCCAGAGTGCGCGAACGAGGACGCAAGAGTCGGGATTGAGTATAGCCATGCAACTGTAACTGCATACCCAGCGCAATGACTATACCCCATTGCATTGAGGACAACTACCAACAGCGAAATAAAACAACTGTATTGATATTTTAATATAAAATTAAAATTTTTAATCAAAAATAGCGCGCTATTTTCTTCCAAATGTTCGTCTGTAGAGCTTTTTCTATTTTAACACAAAAATCATATTTTAATATTTAGTGATATTCCCAAAGATTTTTTTATTATAAATCATATATTTATGTAAAGGTTTTTGTGCTCTTTCTTATCTTGTGCATATATTTTAATATAGTTAATACGTAATTTTTAGTTTACGAAAAACAAATTTTTAATAAAATAATTTTTATTTTAGTAATAAATCAAAAGACTATTAATTATGTTTCCAACCATATCCATACTTTGAAAATTGGTTCAAAACATTTTAAAATATCAGCTTTTGAAAATATTGAAAAAACTACGTTTACCCTCCTTAGCTTAGCTCCACTCCTATGAATTTGCACAAAAAAATGTATTCCATAAAAATTATGGCCAGCCATGCTCACTTTTTCCTTTTTTTAGTTCAACGGGCCCTATTACATTAATAGAGTCGTGAAAATATTGTTATTGGTACCACTGCAATTGCAATGTCACTTAAGAAAACATGAGGCAAAATCTAAACTCAACAGATCCCTAATTTTTTACAAGTTCTGCTAATTTCTGGATAATGGAATACATACAAAATACATATATTCAACAGATTTTCAACTAACAGTTTGAAATTTATGCGAAGTTATGCGAAGTATGCATAATCACACCATAAGTGCACTTTTACAGGGGTGAGTATAACATCAAATATATTATTTTGCGATAAAATGCGAACATTCGTTACATGCCGCAAGTCAGCGGTATTTTGTACACTTCCAATACCCATTTTATTTTAAAAATATTGTATTACTTGGAATTTTTTCTAAAAGTTCTGAATAAATAAATTTTTGTGAAAATTTGTTAAATTTTTCTTGTTTTTGTACAAAGTTTGCAGTTTGCATTTATGTGGTATTTGTAAGACAATGAGCTAAACTTTTATAAACAAATAATTCAAATTGATTTGAAAAATAAAATAAAAAGTATGTAGCCCAAACTGAGTGATCGTATCATTTTGTCGCCGGGTGTATATACATAAGTACATACATACATATGGTATGTAAGCGAATATAAGCTGTTTTATTTTTTTATTAAATAACAAGTAATTTTTAAATAAAAAACAAAACCGACTTCAACTTCCTTATAAAAATTTAGGATTATCCTTAATTTCTTCGTGATCCGATGATGGATTTAAACCAAATTAATATGAGACTTTCATTTAAAAAAAGAATTATAGAAATCGGTTAACGTAGTACAAAGTTATGCGGTAACAAATACAAAAAAAAATATTCCGACAAATTGATAACCTTTCTCCGAAGCCGGTTAAAAAGTGGATTGCTTTTCAGTATAATTATATACATGTAATTAATAAAAACGCATATTTTGAAACTGCGTTGTTTTTTTTTATGTAAATAAATACATACATACAGTGGACTCGCGATAATATTAACATCCTAACATATGAACATCCCAAAATATGACCACTTTTTCGCTACCATTGACTACTCTAGAACAGGGTTATTGCGAATATTCGCATTCGCATTCACAACCGCGGAGCTTCCGCATTAATTTTAACATTCGCATTAGAAATAAATTAATGCGGATCTTTTGCGAATGCGAATGTTGAAGGGACCCAAAATTACAGGTATTTTTTTTACGAGTTAAACTTGGCCAAATATTTTTTATTCCGAAATAAAAGTCCTTTCCGGATAATAAAAAAAACCGCTTATCGAAATAAAACAAGTTTGGTATCAAATGAAAGAGGAGTTAATAGCTTTAAAACTGAAATGTCTAAACGAGCAAAGGTGAAAAATATTTCTATAAAAAATTGAATAACTCAGTGTGAGGGCAGGACCAGGATGAATGTATTTGCATAAAAATTTATTAAAGCAAAAATGTTTTGGGTAGGCGTCGGAGCCAATGATAACCATCAGTTACCACCTCTGCATGGTTGTAAGTCATGCAGAGTCCCTACGGCTTGTAGCGCTGTGGCTTTGCCGCTTAAACTCTGTAAGAGTTTGTTTTAATGTTTTCGGATATTTATATGATATTAAAAGGACCATGGACTTGGTGATGGGCGTAGCCAGAACGAAATTTAGGGGGAGAGGCCCATACAAAAAAAAAATCAAAACCAATAATTACTTACTAAAAANGCCATGGACTTGGTGATGGGCGTAGCCAGAACGAAATTTAGGGGGAGAGGCCCATACAAATAAAAATCAAAACCAATAATTACTTACTAAAAAATTGTTTATTATAGCTTAAAATTATTGTAACCATTTGTTGTACAAAAAACAAATGAACTGAAGTTCACAAAAGTTGATATAAAACTATTCGTCGATTTAAATTCTTAACATTTTACTGAGCATGTTTATTTTACGAGGAGGAAGCATCGAAAGCCTAACCTCGTCAGTGTGAGACTTTAACCCAAACTAAACTTCCTACCGTCATGTACCGTTCCCCTCCCGGTACCACCGTCAAGGATTTCGTCGGGATTATAACACTGTGTGACTGATAAGGTTATAGACTCTCTTTTTCTTCTTCTTATTTGGCGCTGTAACCGCCAAAGCGGTTTTGGCCACCTGACGCCAGCTGGAAATGCCAAGTGAGGTCAGAATACTTTCAGAGGTGGGGCGTCGGTGTCCATTCGAACGACATGGTCAAGCCTGTAGAGCCGCTATATTTCAATTCGCCATATACCAGCACGGGCATGATGAGTGACTTATAGTGTGGTTTTCGTACGTCAAGAGAGGACTTTACTCCTGAATTGCCTACTCAGTCCAAAGCAGTACTTGTTGGTAGGAGCGATTCTGCGTTGGATTTCCATGCTGACATTATTATCGGTGTTAATGCTGGTTCCCAAGTAAACGAAATTCTCTACTTTCTCGAAATTATAACTGTCAAAAGTGACGTGGGTGCCAAGGCGAGAATATGCTGATTGTTTGTTTGATGATAGGAGATACTTCGTCTTGTCCTCGTTTACCACCAGACCCATTCGCTTTGCTTCCTTGTCCAACTTGGAAAATCCAGGACAGACTTCGCGGTTTTTCTTACCGATGATGTCAGTGTCATCGGCATATGCCAGCAATTGTACGCTCTTGTAGTAAATTGTTCCTGAGTGGTTCAGTTCTGCAGATCTTATTATCTTCTCCAACATCACATTTAAGAAGTCACATGAAAGAGAGTCGTCCTGTTTGAAACCCCGTCTGGTGGCCAACGGCAACAGAGCAGAGCTGGTGGTACTGCTCAACGTCATTTTTGTTTACAGCCGTATGAGTTTTGAGGGGATGCCAAATTCAGACATAGCGGCATATAGGAAACTCCTTTTAGTGCTGTCGAAAGCGGCTTTACAGTCGACAAATAGGTGGTGAGTGCCGATACTTTTCTCGCGGGTCTTTTCCAAGATTTGGCGTATTGTGAATACCTGGTCTATGGTAGACAATACATTCGATAAGACCTTGCAACCTATGCTTAGAAGTCTGATCCCGCAGTAGTTGGCACGCATGGCGGGGTCGCCTTTCTTGTGGATAGGGCAGAGCGCACTTGAATTCCAGTCATCGGGCATGCACCTTATCACCTATTTGCCATCGTAATTAAACAGCTCAGCTGACAGGCCGTCAGCTCAAGCAGCTTTGGTACTTTTCGTCATGGGCAGGCGCTGGGATATCGACTCCATCGTCATCGACTGGGACCTCGGGTTCGTCTTCTCCACTTCTTTCAGTGATTCTGCCATTCGCAAGGGTCGAAAAGTGTTCCCTCCATAATCTGAGTACTTTCTGAACATCGGTCACTAGGTCGCCATGGTTGTTCCTACAAGAGTCTTGAAACCTTCCGTAAGTCGCTCGACTCTCTGCTAAAAATTTCGGGTGTTTTTTCTGTTGGCCAGCATTTCAAGCATTTTCTCACACTCTTCATCGTACCAGTAATGAGCGGGAAATGTGGTTCCACTGATCACGCAAGTCGGTTTGTTGAAGAGTGCTCTCTCATAGCAGGTGTGAGGGTCGAGCGCCGAATCCATTGGCCGTGTGTTTTGATTGCAGTTTTTCGACGTTGAACATTCTTTGGATTGTTGGGGGCCCTTTTTTTGCTGCTCCGAGGTTGGGTCGTATATGGGATGCATCAATATAGTAGTGCGAGTCGATGTTTGGCCCTCGGAGTGTACGTATGTACATCTAAAACATGGAAGCACGCCTGGAAGCACAACATCCTCGATTTGGTTTTCCGTTTTTCGATGTGGAGACATACATGTAGCTTGATGGATCTTTCTATGCTAGAACCCAGTAATACATACTGCCATGTTTCGGGCCCCGGCGAAGTCGATCACCCTCAGCTAATATGTACGCTCTAAGCTAAGAGAGCCCCTGTCTTCCATTGGGGCATTGGCCCATATGAATGAGATGTTGAAGAATCTCGCTTTGATGCGGATTGTGGCTAGACTTTCGCCCACTAGAGTGAACGCCGGTCTCTCTCCCTCCACAAATCCAACACCGAATTGCACTCCTTTACGTGGAAACTGTAGTAGGCGTCGCAAGGCTCCGCGCTTACCTTCCTCGCCCCGTCCATCGCATTTCATGGATGGCGGTGATGTTAGCCTTTATTTTCCCTAGGACATCAACCAGCCGGACAGAGGCACCATCCCGATTAAGGGTTCGGATATTTCAAGTGCATACCCTAAAATCATATCCTATGTTTGCCGTGATCGTCATCAAAAGAAGGGGGTATCATCCGAGGCATGTGTTTTTTTTTCATTGCGCAGGGTTTTAACGTGGCGGGACCCAAACCCAATGCACGCGGGCCACTCCCAATTGAATGGCAGTCAAAAGCTTTGCAGGACTGGGAAATGTACAAAACATAGAGGTCAAAAGCGAATATCTCAACTAAACCCTGATGTATTTTTTAAATTCATAGCTCTACATACCTGTAAAGTAAACCAAATAGCCGGACCAGACGTTATTCAAAATAAAAAATGTAAAAAAATAAACTTTTTTCCCTATACTCTGTAATATTCATGCCAAATTTTGTAAGGTGAACTAATAATTTATAATAATTGCTTTGCAGCGAAATATCTTCTCTTAAATTATAAACATAGGTATGTATAAATATGAGGACGTATTGAACATTTTGAGTATGCATATTTTTTATGCTGGTATATTCATTCATGGTAAATATATTACTTGATTTTGTTTATTCACACTTAAGAAGTAAACGTCTTGGCTGTTCACCCAACCGATCTATAGTTTTATCAATAATCTCAGATTGGTTCTGTGATACAAAACTTTCGTTGTACACTTAGAAAAGACACAAACCTAAAGACAAAGTAATAAACAATTGAACCATTTTTGCTCATTGTCGACTGCAGCCAGGTTTTTACCCTTTTTAAATGGAAGTGCTTTGAGGTTACAGAGAATAACTCGATACAGAACCAGATGATCCACATATCCACTTTTTAAATCAATTTACTAATTATTTTGTTAGCTTTGGGAGTATAATTTATTATACAGTATATATGTATATAGGAAAAACCTTAAAAGTCAGGGTGGCCGAAATTATCAAGCAAGCATTTGGTGGTACTATTTTTGAATATCTACCTGGCTACGCCCATGGACTTGGTCACGCCGATTTGGTCAGTTTTCAAGATCGTGGTGAATGAAGTCAAACATGTATTGTCAAAGATTAGGAATCGTTTGATAAGTTTATAGTAGTTTCAAGCATATAAGTAATTACACACATTAACATAACACAATTAGGGTGAGAAGCACCCATTTTAAGTCCATTTATGCAGTCTTGAAAATTGGTGCGGAAGGGTTTAATTAGTCACCGAAGAAGCACATTTTTCGCGGTTTCTTAATTTGCCATTATGTGAAAGTAGGGGAAGTGCAATAAGTGTTTAGATATACATAAATATTTTTATTAATTCTATTATGTGAAAAAGTGACTGTATGTAAATGGAATAGTCCTTAACATATCCTGGTAAATCCTTTTGAGGTCTCTCCAATTGGACGATATTGCTTTGCATTCAGCTTGAATGAAAAAAGGCAGTCCCTTCACACTTTTCTGTAATCCGGTTCTTTCATTTAAAGGCTATTTATACAACTGAAAACACATTTTTTTCAGAAAATTACTGGAGATCCACTTAATTTTTTCGGTACGTAATAATTACCAAATTGAAGGCGAGACTTACGGTTACTGATTTATTATAATAATATGATGAAAATCGTTCAGATTATAAACAAATTGTTTTGAAATAAAAAAAATGTTGGACAGAATTTTTTGGAATTTTCCTCTATTTGCAATTTTTTTATTGTATGCATAAACATAAGCAAACTTATTAGTGTTTCTAGAAGTTGTGCCTGTTCAGTGTTTCCATACTAATTTGCATAAACAAAATTTTTACGCGATGATGGACAATAATGGCTATTCTATTAGAGCTACCGAAATTGTTCCTAAATTTGCAAAAATTCGCAAATTACAGCTAATATTTATTAAAAAAGATTAGTATATTTGGAACCAGCGACATAAATGCACGCCAGCAAGGCAATTATCAAGAGAACAATTAAAATTTTATTGAAAACAGATAACTTTGAGTTTAACGATTAACTAAAGGGCTGCGAAAAATGATATTTGACTTTACCTTTGCGTTAACGGATTCATTATCTAATAATATACACCAAACCTTTTTGCTGAACCCAGAATTTTTAACAAGAATTGGTCTTATTCAACTAGTGTGCTGTGGGTCACTTGGCGGTCGATGCGCGGGCTCTTACAATTAAAATAAAAGTGTAATATTTTGCAGGCTTGTTGTTGACTTCATGATACAATATATTTTCACTATTACCAATGGATTTGAGAAAAATTAGATTTTCGACCCGTCGTACTGCCCACGCATCATAAATAGCAGACCGATACACCTTAGGAAATGATTTGCTAATTCATCCAAAATTTGAAACATAGCGGCCTTTAAAGTGCATAGCTTCTTAATAGCCTAAATTGGAGTGATTACCANTATAGTAGTTTCAAGCATATAAGTAATTACACACATTAACATAACACAATTAGGGTGAGAAGCACCCATTTTAAGTCCATTTATGCAGTCTTGAAAATTGGTGCGGAAGGGTTTAATTAGTCACCGAAGAAGCACATTTTTCGCGGTTTCTTAATTTGCCATTATGTGAAAGTAGGGGAAGTGCAATAAGTGTTTAGATATACATAAATATTTTTATTAATTCTATTATGTGAAAAAGTGACTGTATGTAAATGGAATAGTCCTTAACATATCCTGGTAAATCCTTTTGAGGTCTCTCCAATTGGACGATATTGCTTTGCATTCAGCTTGAATGAAAAAAGGCAGTCCCTTCACACTTTTCTGTAATCCGGTTCTTTCATTTAAAGGCTATTTATACAACTGAAAACACATTTTTTTCAGAAAATTACTGGAGATCCACTTAATTTTTTCGGTACGTAATAATTACCAAATTGAAGGCGAGACTTACGGTTACTGATTTATTATAATAATATGATGAAAATCGTTCAGATTATAAACAAATTGTTTTGAAATAAAAAAAATGTTGGACAGAATTTTTTGGAATTTTCCTCTATTTGCAATTTTTTTATTGTATGCATAAACATAAGCAAACTTATTAGTGTTTCTAGAAGTTGTGCCTGTTCAGTGTTTCCATACTAATTTGCATAAACAAAATTTTTACGCGATGATGGACAATAATGGCTATTCTATTAGAGCTACCGAAATTGTTCCTAAATTTGCAAAAATTCGCAAATTACAGCTAATATTTATTAAAAAAGATTAGTATATTTGGAACCAGCGACATAAATGCACGCCAGCAAGGCAATTATCAAGAGAACAATTAAAATTTTATTGAAAACAGATAACTTTGAGTTTAACGATTAACTAAAGGGCTGCGAAAAATGATATTTGACTTTACCTTTGCGTTAACGGATTCATTATCTAATAATATACACCAAACCTTTTTGCTGAACCCAGAATTTTTAACAAGAATTGGTCTTATTCAACTAGTGTGCTGTGGGTCACTTGGCGGTCGATGCGCGGGCTCTTACAATTAAAATAAAAGTGTAATATTTTGCAGGCTTGTTGTTGACTTCATGATACAATATATTTTCACTATTACCAATGGATTTGAGAAAAATTAGATTTTCGACCCGTCGTACTGCCCACGCATCATAAATAGCAGACCGATACACCTTAGGAAATGATTTGCTAATTCATCCAAAATTTGAAACATAGCGGCCTTTAAAGTGCATAGCTTCTTAATAGCCTAAATTGGAGTGATTACCAGTAGGGTTAAGCACAATAGATCTTCTTAGGTTGCAGCGCGAGTATCTTCGACGCAATATTAATAATAATAATAATAATAATAATAATAATAATAATAATAATAATAATAATAATAATAATAATANAGTGGTAGCGACCACAACTACATCACCTTCCAAGTCACTGACATCACGCGAGGGCAAACACGTAGTATCCCTCGCAGGAAACCAGGATGGAACCCGTCTAGGGTCGATGTTCGCAAGTTCGATACGTCACTCCTAGCAGATTCCCAAGGCATTTCACCCACAACGGGAGAGATCCACAACAGGGAGTCTTGTACTAAGCTGGTCGAAGAAACTATGCGCTGCATTCACCGGGCATGCAAAGCCTCAATGCCACAGAGGAGAGCATGGTCAGGTAAAAAGCAGGTATACTTATGGAATGACCGAATTGCTGAGCTGCGAAGGGCTTGCCATAGAATGCGGAGACCCGCAACGCGCGCTCGTGGTAGACCTGAGGCGCTGACCAGAGAAGCAGGCTACAAAAGCGCTAAGAAAGCACTCGGAGCCGAGATACAGAAGAGTAAACGGAACTGCTGGAAAGCGCTATGTGACGAAGTGGATCGCGATCCCTGGGGCCAGGGATACAAAATAGTGATGAAAAACTTCCATATATCATCGCAAGCGATGGATGAGGCCCGAGTTAAGAATATAGTGGATGCGCTATTTCCCACACACCCACTAAGAGCCGACACAGTGTTCGTCGAGGAGCAAGCCGAGGCACCAATGTTTTCGGAAGACGAGCTGAAGCTAGCCCTGCGAATCATGAAAGCCGGCAAGGCTCCAGGCCCAGATGGTATACCAGCGGAGGCAATCAGGTTAGCAGCGGAAACGAGCCCTGATCTTCTGTTTTACAACAGCTGCCTTAGGGCCAAGTCTTCCCAAGCCAATGGAAGAAGGCGAGACTGGTGCTTATACCCAAGGGCAAAGGGGACCCAAACTCTCCTTCATCCCTCCGGCCACTCTGCATGCTAGACACAGCAGGCAAAATGATGGAGAGTCTGCTCAAAATACGCTTGACGTCAGCCATAGAAAGCGAGGGAGGCCTTTCACCCCGACAACATGGCTTCAGGAAGGGACACTCAACTATAGGAGCAATTGGCGAAGTAGTCGAGGCGGTACATAAGGCCGAAGAAGCCTGCCACCAGGCGCGGCCAATNTACATAAGGCCGAAGAAGCCTGCCACCAGGTGCAGCCAATAGTGCTGCTAGTCACACTGGACGTCAAGAACGCCTTCAACTCGGCAAGATGGGACGATTTGCTGGAGGCCTTGGAACGGTTACTCAAGGTTCCAACATACTTGCTAGATATGATCCGGGACTACCTCAGAGACCGTTGGCTTTTGTACGACACAACACAAGGTCAGAGAAAGAGACGTATAACCGGCGGAGCGGCACAGGGGTCTGTACTTGGCCCGGACCTCTGGAACGCCACGTATGACAGTCTGTTGCGCACGGAAATGCCGGAGAGCGCCTTCCTTGTCGCCTTCGCGGACGACGTGGCAGCCGTCATAACAGCAAGAAATGTCCAGCTAGCACAGCTCAAGCTAAACCAGGTCATGCGCAACGTCAGTGGATGGATGAGCGATCACGGTCTGCAATTGGCTACAGCCAAAACCGAGATCGTGGTCCTCACCAGGAAACGGATCCCAACAATTATAAATATGATGGTCGGACCTCAACTCGTGACGACTTCTAGGTCTACAAAATACCTAGGGGTGAAGCTTGACAGCAAACTCACATTCTGGGAACACATCCATGGAGTATGTGAAAAAGCTGCGCAGAGCACGGCGGCTCTAAGCCGGCTGATGGCGAACGTGGGCGGCCCGAAGCCATGCCGCAGGAAGCTTCTGATGACAGCGGTCCAATCGGTGCTCCTGTACGGGGCAGAAATATGGGCTGACGCATTGAAAGTCAAAAAATACCGGGTTCAAATGTCTTCGGTACAGCGCAGAGGGGCACTACGCATTGCTTCTGCATACCGTACAGTGTCCGCGGACGCGGTTCTAGTTATTTCTGGCGTCATGCCAATTGAGCTACTTGCTTACGAGCGAAAAGAGATTTACAATCTCAGTGCCGAGATAGGTCGAGCAGCTGCCGCGGCAAGGGCGCGCGAGCAACTGATCCAGCAGTGGCAACAAAACTGGAACGCGAGCACAAAAGGTCGATGGACACACTCCCTGATAGCCGACCTTCAAACATGGCTGAACAGACCACATGGGGAAGTCGATTTCTACCTGATCCAGCTAGCACATGGTCATGGTTACTTCCGAGAATATCTTCATAGAATGGGAAGGGTGGACTCACCGTTCTGTCACTACTGTGGAAACGTCGAAGATAACGTGTACCACACATTCTTCACCTGCGAACACTTCTTGATTTCGCGCAGAATGTTGGAAGAAAGACACGGAGACATTACTCCGGACAACATAGTTGGGATAATGATTTCCAGCGCAGAAAAGTGGGAAGCAGTTGCGAGATACGTGAAATTCGTACTCCGCTGCAAACGAGAGGACGGTTGTCTACTGAGGACACCCGAATGAAACGCCCCTACAAAAGAGCAGCCCCAAGGCTCTAACAGCGCGCTCCTGCATCTGAAGACATGCAGAATTGCGGTGCCAGATGCGGGATTCTTGCGCGGGCGGTGGGAGTTTGGGTTTTAGTGGGTAGCCCAACACGCTTCGGTGGGAGTCCCACACTCGGGGAAGGTAGTATAGAGACTAGCGCCCCCGGCCAGTGCATAAAGCATTTCCCTCTCCTACGAAAAAAAAATAAATAATTATCATAATAATAACAATGATAAGCGCTAAGCTCAGGACCTTACCGGGCTCATACAGGGCGGACCGTGAACGGCCAACTCCGGTAGGATAGCAGTGAATAACCAATAGGCAGTCCCAGACCAAGAGAGGCAGGAGACGAGGGCCTGATGTAAAAGATCAGAAACGCTTGATGAATCTCCTGTGTCCGGGCGAACAGACGCCGCCTCCCAAAAAGTATCCTGGAATTGAGACCAGTTAGATCCTGTTCATGGCATACTGGAGCATGTTTACGATTAGTTCGATATTGGGCTGGCGAGAGTAGTATTCCGCCACTTTAGTATGTGAGGGTGACACCTCACAGAAATGGCTGGTGGGCTAATGCTGCGATCGCCTCCGTCTCGTTAAAACCCTGGCAGGTCTTCAAGTACGTTCAATACACGTCGCCATTTAGTTGGCCGCACAGGTCCAGTTGAGATTTACTCCTGGTTTTGCGCTGTCTTGGCTCTGAACACAATATCCCATAAGGACTTGTGTCAACCCTCGCGATGGCCTGCTCCTTTGAGAGAAGGGAACTTCGGGACACTTAAAAGCGACTGTGCTACGTGTGGAGATAGCGGCTTGAAGCGGAGACCCAATTGACTGAAAATGATTAAAACAAAACCAATAAACGAAACGAACGTCGATGATACGGAGGAAGAATGCAGCGCATTCAGGAAGAGCAGTAGAGTCGTGCGCTCCCCGCCACAAACTCCTCTGCAGGCAAATTCCGGCACCACGAGCACGGAGAAAGCCGCCGGCGTGGCGCAGAAGGCTACACCTTGCCAAACGGCAACTCCCGGCAGCCGGGATAGTCGTCTTCAAACGCCGGCTGCTGCAAACAGCGACAAGCATGTCACCGCAAGCTTGGGAACTTGCGAAGGCAATGAAGATGAGCAATTGGCCCAGATTCGGCTTGTCCTGAAGAAGATGCAGAGCGCTGTGTCTAAGCAAAAGAATGTGTCCATGGACATAAAAACAGGTATGGCCCAAATCGAGGAGAGCTTAAATATACTAAGCTACCTCCGAGTGCAGCGCCGGAAGGGGTCTACCCTTTCCGAGCTGCGGAAGGCTGGCCCTGGCTCGCAAAAGAGAGGTCGAACTCGATCCGACTCCCCTACAGGCGAGCCGGAAAAGAAGAAAAATACTACTGCTAATAATAATAATAGTAGTAAAAACATTATTATTANATTAAAACCCTGGAAGGCCTTCAAGTACGTTCAATACATGGCACCATTGAGTTGGCCGCACAGGTCCAGTTGACATTTGCTCCTGGTTTTGCGCTGTCTTGGCTCTGAACACAATATCCTATAAGGACTTGTGTCAACCCTCGAGATGGCCTGCTCCTTTGAGAGAAGGGAACTTCGGGACACTTAAAAGCGACTGTGCTACGTGTGGAGATAGCGATTGGAAATGAATAAACTAAAACTAACCAACCAAACCGACGTCGATGTTGTGCAGGAAGAATGCAGCGCATTCAAGGAGAGCAGTAGAGTTGTGCGCTCCCCGCCACAACTTCTTCTGCAGGCAAACGTCCGACCCACGAGCATGGAGAAAGCCACCGACGTGGCGCAGAAGGCTACACTTTGCCAAACTGCAACTCCCGCCAGCCGGGACAGTCTTCTTCAAACGCCGCCTGCTGCAAACAGCGACAGGCATGCCACCGCAAGCTTGGGAACTTGCGAAGGCAATGAAGATGAGCAATTGGCCCAGATTCGGCTCGTCTTGAAGAAGATGCCGAGTGCTGTCTCCAGGCAGAAGAATGTGTCCATGGACATAAAAACGGGTATGGCTCAAATCGAGGAGAGCTTAAATATACTAAGCTACCTCCGAGTGCAGCGCCGGAAGGGGTCTACCCTTTCCGAGCTGCGGAAGGCTGGCCCTGGCTCGCAAAAGAGAGGTCGAACTCGACCCGACACCCCTACAGGCGAGCCGGAAAGAAAAAGAATACCAATTATAATAATAATAGTAGTTATAATATTATTATTAACCCTGGAAGGTCATAGCTCGTCGTTTCGACGACGCGAGTTTTATTTTACCGTTATCGCTGTTTTCCTTTGTTTGTATAGTGCTAATTTTTCGTACAGCGGTGTTGTGCTGTTATGTGTGTGGTTACTTAGATTCATGCGCTTCGTGTAAGTACTTATTTTTTAAATGTTCGTTGTCAAAACGACGAAGGATGAACTTTGTGTATGTTTTACGTTTATGTTTTCAAAGTAATTTTCTTAAGTTTTTATTTTTATTTGTTTATATATTTTACTTGTGCAGATATAATACACGATGATGCATCCAAAAATTATACCGACGAAGAAAAAAAATTGCGCAATTTGTCCCCCTTCTTAGCGACGCATAACAAATCATCCTGTGCAAAATACCAAAAAAGTCTCTGGGGAGAGCATCAAATAGAGCTTTGCGCCTCTTGCACAAAATGAGAGCTGTCGTATCCGAAATTTTTTCCTTTTTTAGTTCATAGTATAATGTTTAAGAAAAAAACACTTTAAATGAACTATATGTACTTTAAGTTATTTATTTTTTATATTTTCTGAATGAATCAGAGCTGTGAAATCTTGAATTACAATCAAAAGACTAAAGAAAAACTACTTGATATTGCTTTATTTAAAAAAAATATAAACAAAATAATGTGAAAATAATAATTTGTGTGCATTTTGATACACAGGTTAATTAAATAACGCGTTTTAGAAATGCCGTCGTCGAATCGACGAAGCATGACCTTTGCGTTATAAAAATAACGATGACCTTCCAGGGTTAATAATGGTAATAATAATAATGGTAACAAGGATAATAATGTACAGAAAATCGTACCAGATAAGCAATAGAAAACAGTTGGGAAAAGCAGAAAGCCCAAGCCAGGGGCAGCGTCAGGTGAACCCCTGGCCAATAAGGGCGAGGCGACCGTCGTAAAAAAGATGAGGGTGAGAGAACAGAAAAGTTTCGCCAAACTTATCACTAAGCCAGCTGAAGGCAAAACCCATGCAGAGGTGCTGGGAACGATACGTGAGAAGACGGAGATCGTAATTCGATCTGTTCGGAAAACCCGCAAAGGTGGCGTGCTTATCGAGATGGAGCGTTGTGACGACCACTGAGCATTTAAGGAAAATGTGTGCACTGCCATTGGCCAGCTTGGAAACGCCCGTATCCTCACTAGAGGTTTACGTCTAAAAGTTCGGATCATGGACTACGCGGGGAATTAGGGGAAAAGATGGCCAACATCGCGTCCCTCTCCACGGTGTAAACTCGCGAGAACAAAGAATGGACTTGATGGAAATCGACGAACTGCCAGTCCGGACTCTTACTGAAAAGGGGAAGTTGCGAGTAGGTTGGATTAACTGCCGTGTCCGAGAGCGCGCGCATGTCCATAGGTGTTCCCGCTGTCTGGGATATGGCCACAAAAAGGCCCAAGCTGTTACTTGTTCTCGACGGGAGATGGGCAGAAAAATTCCAACCACCTGCCCAGGTCGGGAGCGTGCAAGGCCTTCAGGGATGCCCTTGTTGAGGGTAAAACAAAGCTTGGGCGAATATGATTAAGCTTATACAAGACAACATGAACAGTAGTAGGGTAGCTGATGATCTGCTGCTCCAATTGGTTCTTGAAAAAAGAGCAGACGCTGTCATCGTCAATGAACCCTATAGAACAAAAGAAACCTGGCATGTTGACCAATCAGGTTCGCCCGCGATATGGTTGCTAAACCCAACCATCGCGCAGATAGCAGCGGGGTCGGACGCTGCTACGTCTGGGTGAAAATGGCGCAAATCACTGTGGTGAACTACTACCTGTGTCCAAACGACACAGTCCTTGTCTTCAGGGGAAAAAAGGGAAAGAAGACGAATTGCGCAATATAACCGGCCACATAATTGTCGCTGGAGATTTCAACGCAAGAGGCGTGGAATGGGGTACAGTATATTTTGCTTAGCTGCACATCCTTCTTTGTACGAAAAACTTGTGCACTTAACCGAAAAAGGTACTTAAGCGAATTTTCTTTACTACTTCAATGAGGAAGGTACCCGAATCCCTATGAAACCAAGTAATGGAGGAGCACTTACCACGTAGAAATTACTGCTAGCGAAATTTTTACCGAATGGTATCTAATTATCTATATAACTGCATAAATTGATAGCCATTTTCGTTGTTCTGCGAGATGAGCAAAATAAATAAAAGCTTGTAAAATTAGGTAATTGTAGGGCCAGTGCAGGTAAACGTAATACTTTCTTTGATAATTGATACTAGTTGCACAATTTTTAAGGCAGGTATCGCCAATGTGCATCTATCGGAGCAGTTTCCTTATAAATGTTACAAATAACGCCTCTGATGCGCATTTTGGGGTAGGTATTTTAAAGGTGCACTTAAGCATAAAGGCAGCAAAGCAAAATATACTGTATGCCCAAACAAACACCAGGGGAAGACTGGTCCGTCTCACATAGGGGTATTTGGCCGATTTATACGGCCAAAAATTATTATTATGAATATTTCAACTCGAAATGTTTAGAAAATACGTGTTTTGGCATATAGAATTGTAAATGTTAAAAATCAAGTAAATATAAGGGGAGGACGTCCCATTCATCCATCAAAACAAAGAGGATAAAATTGCTTAACGTTTGACATCGATAGACTCCAAGTTGCCGTGGTCCGATTGTAGGAAAACGCATATTTACGTGTTCGCCTCGGCGAGGAGAAGGTTTATATATATATATATATGTATATATATCGTTCCCGAGAACGGAAAATGACACTGAAGATTCCACAACGCCGAAACCGGTTTGTCTCCAAACCAAATCAGAAAGGGATGACGGAAAATCGTTCCACATTACATCACACTCCTACCCTGTCGGAAACACCAACAACGAAAATGAGTTTATATCTAGCTTAAAACATTAACAGAGTTGCCACCTGTTAAAATGTTTTGTTCAATTAATTAAATGAATTGCTGCAATATGGGTATCAATGGAGATGGGTTTATCTTTAAGCAACCTTCCAGGGATGTGATCTAATAAAATAATAGACATATGAACGATTATGAGAAATGTAAACATAACAAAACCGTCAAAGCTAAACTTCAAAATGGGGGGAATTGCCAGATGAATGTATCTAACCAATAGTTATTCAAGATACGAACCATCATATCGGTATAGACACGAATTGACATGGCCACTATGAAAACGCCCACACTAACATACGATAAAAGAATCTTTGGTCACGTACCACGAGGCTAGAAAAATATGTTTTCTTTTTGGAATTGGACACGGACCGAACAACACACATCAGCCCTCGCAAGATCGGAAGTAATCCTAACCAAGCAATTTATTAAAGCTGACGACATTGGTTTGGTTAAAGTCAATTCTCAGAGTGCGTATTCCTGGGGAATATACTTATCGGCATTGTTCTACCACATTCCTTCCGGAAAATCCCCAACCAAGTTGTTACCTGTGAAAATAAAGAGTCTGTGGATATAAATTCTGGTCTATTCATTTGGCAGCAGTTAGACCACCGTACACCGGTAATCCCAACATCATCAAACGTAAGTCAACCTCATTATTGTCACCATCCCATTGGAAACGAGCTACCCAAAAACAGTTTATCGAGATTTCTGTTTGGACCGACAAGAAAAGGTCAAGCAAATCATTGGCGCCCAACTAAACGGATGAAAAAGAATAAGTTTTGTTGAACATAACCACACTTAAGCCCGGCATAAAATAACCGCGTACTCAGCTGAGGGAATATAGCAATTTCATCATCGAATCAATTTCATACATCATAAAATTAGATTTAAGGAAAAATTAAAATCTTTTAGTCGTTTTTCTCATTTTGTTGGTCACAATATTGTACGTCGGTGAACCATACATATTCGAGTTTAATGGATTTTTGATAAATTTTCCTTAGAAATTCCGCTATTATAAATTATCATTGAGATTGAATCAATTAATTATCTTTTGAATTCATAATCACTGTAAATCAATATCGTCCTCAGTCTTCACACGGCATAATTTTTTTTTTGAACTCATATATTTTTATTTCGATCTGTTTTTTTTTTCTTTTTAACATTAAGCAATATTTGAAACTTAAATACTAACAGCCGTATTCTAACAAAGTCACAAACTTTAGCTCATCACTGCTGTGATTTCTACTGCGCCTCAAAACTTGCCGCTGCAAAAAATATGCCGCTACAATACAAATTTTTAAATTTTTGTGTGTTTTTCTAGCACACAAAATCGGATTTTTTGTGACACATTTCTCGGCGCACTAGAAATCACAACAGTAATGAGCTAAGTTTTGTGACTCTGTTAGAATAGAGGGGTAAAATTAGAAAATAATCCTATATGGAGTACACCCAGTGGCGCAACCATATTCTATTCGCAGGTATTCAATGCTATTAGAGATCTAATATTGATTTCCTTTTAAGGCACAGGAATGACACTGTATGAGAAGTGAGTGTAGAAATAAGAGGATTTGGGTGATCATGAATTTTTTGTCGGTGCGCCAAGGCGTGCTTTTTAATTTCGGAAGCAATAGTAGGGATTTTAAGGTCACGGTGTATTTGGTTGTTTGTGACATAGAGCGGAGCGTTCACAATCATTCTAAGAGTTTTTGATTGGAATCTTTGGAGTATTTCTATATTGGAGGTTGCTGCAGAGCCCCATAATTGTATTCCGTATGTCCATACTGGTTTTAAAGCACATGAATAGAGTAAGAGCTTACTCTCGAGTGAGACTTGAGACTTCGGGTTCAGTAACCAATGTAAATTTCTGAGCTTCATTCCCAGTGCTTTGCGTTTAGTGAAAATATGAGTTTTCCACGTAAGCTTGCTGTCGAGGTGCATGCCTAAGTATTTTGTCGCATCACGCTGTGGAATATCCACGTAATTGGGTTTTACGGGCGGGCAGGTTTTACGTTTAAGGGAGAAGGTAACCTGGACAGACTTTGTTTCATTTGGCTTAATTCGCCAATCTTTCAGCCATTGTGTTATTTTGTTGAGGCCATTTTGGAGTTTTACCGAGGCGAGTTTTGGAAGGGTGTCCATTGCG
This sequence comes from Rhagoletis zephyria, assembly GCF_001687245.7. Taxonomy (NCBI): domain Eukaryota; kingdom Metazoa; phylum Arthropoda; class Insecta; order Diptera; family Tephritidae; genus Rhagoletis; species Rhagoletis zephyria. Next base: position 139,862 of record NW_016157142.1, on the reverse strand, counting down.
AGATTTGCAGTATCATCTGTAAATGACCAAAAATTGCTCCTTCGGATGCTGGTAAATCATATGTGTATAACAGGTAAAGGATGGGACCCATCACACTGCCTTGAGGTACACCAGCTGAACTTTCGAAGAGTTCAGACTGCTCCTCGCCTTGCTTAACAAAGAAAAATCGATTTTTGAGATAGGACTCTATAAAGATATAATAGTTTATCGGGAAGGTGCTCTTTATTTTGTAAAGTAAGCCGTCATGCCATACTCGATCGAAAGCTTGAGATATATCAAGGAATGAAGCTGTACAATACTTTTTGTGTTCGAATGCAGTGTGAATGCAGTTTACAAGGCTGTGAACTTGTTCGATTGTGCTGTGTTTTTTCCTAAAACCGAATTGGTTATTAGGGATAATCTTTCTTTGTTCTATTACTGGTATCAATCTTTTGAGAAAAAGAGTCTCCAGAATTTTAGAGGCGATGGGTAGCAAACTGATTGCTTTGTTTAGGAATCATTTTTACCTGGGAAACTTTCCATTGAGGTGGAACGAAACGAGATGAGAGAATTGCGTTATAAATATAAGTCAGGAAAGTGATTCCTTCTTCCGGGAGCTGTTTTAAAATTTCTCCAGTGATTAGATCGTAACTGGGAGCCTTCTTAGCTTTGAGCTTTTGATCGCTTCCTTAACCTCAGCTTTTGAGACTTTTTTTATTTGTGGGTCCATTTGGTAGGGTTGTTCGAGAGTCTGTCTTACTTTTTGTGCAGTATAGGGAGAGGGTTCAATTTCATGCGGAGCAAACACATTTTTTAGGTGACGTGCAAATGTGCTTGCTTTTTCTGTTGCCTCTAAGTTACTGAGGTAATGATGAAGTTGGGAATTGCGTTCTTTTTGCAAGATTTCTTTGAGCTCTCTCGTTAGCGTATTTAATCTTGTTTTGTCTTCGGGATGTCTAGTCTGCTGCCACTTCTTTCTAGCCTGGCGTTGTTTGGTCAGTTTTTCTTTTACAAGAGAAGAGATTCTTGTACACTGTGATTTGCTTAGAATGGGTGTTGATCTCCAAGCAGCTTGTTGGATGCAGTTATTAAGTGTTCAACAGCTGCAATGATACCTTCGCTAGATTTCAGCGAGTGTTTCAAATTTAATTTTGAAAATGTTAGGCTTTGGAAGAGATTCCAGTCAGTTCTGTTGTTGTGAAGGGAACATTGAGAATTTGAGTCAACGAGATTATAGCTTAGAGTCAAGAATGATAGAATACAAGATTGCGCCGATCAGAGAGGATTTTTGAGAATAACTTTTGTGTGACGTCACACTGGTGCAATTGTGAGAGAGAAATGCCAAAACGTGAGCAAGAATGGAAGAAAAAGAAAAAATGTTGCAAGGAAAACGTAAACAAGTTGCACAAGTGTGACGTCATGCAAACAACGATTCTGTCAAATTCGTTAAGAGAGGAATAGCGGTCCGAGATCGGCGCAACCTTTGTATTCTCTCAATTTCATTTTCTGCAATACCTTTAAACACGCAAAAGTCTATTAAGTCTGGAATTTTTTTGGTATCGGTTGGCCAATACGTTGGTGAGCCTGAGGAGGCTGAGTGAAGGTTTAATCTTGCCATACCTGAAAAGAGTTGTCGGCCTTTAGGAGTGATGAGGCGAGATCCCCATTGCGGGTGTTTTGCGTTGTAGTCTCCTCCAGCTAAAAACCTGATTCCTACAGGTTTGAAGAATTTAACATAATCTTCTGACTTGATCGCATGCTTGGGTGGGCTATATACTGCTGATATTGTTATTTGGCCTTTCAAGTCCTCGAAAACTATATTAGTAGTTTGGATAGCTTCTGTGCAGTATGAGTTAATATTAAAGTGTTTAATATTGTTTTTTTTTTTATTAATGTAGCAGAGCCGGCATGTGCTTTTTTATCGGGATGCATTGTGTGATAGAGTTTGTAATTCGGTATTTGAAAATAGCTCTTTTCGGTGAAATGGGTTTCGGATACTAGGAGAATATCTATATTATTAGACTTGAGTAGCGTTTTAACATCGAGTACGTGTTTTGATAGGCCATTAGCATTCCACAAGAGAATATTCATGGGATTGTAGGAATGCCGGACTTCGTCGTAAGGATGACGAGAAGATTCATCATAGTTGTGATTTTGTTGCATAACTTGCTTGAGAAGCATTATCATTTCTCGCATTTCACTTGAGGCATCAGAGGCGTTTTCTTTTGATTGACGGATTGAGTTACTAGGACTCGGATCTTGTGTGCTTTTCAACATTTGGGAGTAAGTGTGTAAATTTCGGGGCGGTTGCGAGACTCGGTTGGGTGAAAGTGGAGCTGATTGCTGCTGGCTGCTACTTTTGGGATTGTTGTCCTCCATTCTTCTTAATGGTGGGTATTTAAGTTTCTGCAGATTTTTGTACACCATGCAGCCTTTATAGTTTGCTGGGTGATTTCCTTCACACAGAGTACATTTAACATCGTTGGATTTTGTCTTGCGCGAGCAATCTGCAGACAACTCATCAGATCAAACACGTAATTGATACGGGTGATGCAAAATCCATCATGAAACGCCAGTATCCAGTATCGCCATATGTGGCTGAACAAGTTCAAGCCGAATTGGATAAAATGCGTAGTCGTGACATCATTATGACCATCGAAGAAAGCCCTTGGCGATCACCAATTCTGGCTGTAAAGAAGAAAGACGGAACGTGTCGCGTGTGCTTGGACAGGAGAGAGCTGAATAAAATTACCATTCCAAATGCCTATCCAATTACGGATATTAACCAAATTTTAGCACGACTAAAGTCTGCTAAATAGCTAATAGCTTTCTTTCAAATTCCTTTGGCAAAATCGAGTCAACTGAAAACCGCTTTTGCATTCGGTAACAGACTTTATGCTTTTTGTCGCATGACGATGGGGTTAAGAAATTCACCGGCCACATTAGCCATTCTCATTGATAAAATTTTCCGTGATTTAGTTCCACATGCATTCGCATATTTCGATGATTTCATAATTTCCACTTCGACGTTTAAAGAACACGTTAAGATATTGGCTATTGTTGCAAAACGTCTGGCTGGGGCCGGCTTAACCATCTCAACATCCAAATCGAATTTTTGTTGTAAACGATTAGAGTTCCTGGGTTACGTTTTTGTCTCTATCTGCGAATCCATCTCGTATTTGAGCTATTGTTGAAAACGGTAAATTTATTCCAAATTTTTTGGAGATCACTGCTCCCCTTTGTGAATTGTATAAAGGAAACCGAAAAGGACCTATTGAATGGAATACCGCTGCTGGATAAGCCTTCCTCAAACTCAAAAAGTGTTTATCTACCACGCCCGTTCTGACTATGGCCGATTATTCAAAACCATTCAAAGTTTATACCGATGCCTCGCTTATCGCAGCGGGTGCGGTTCTAGTACAAGAACTCCCATCAAGTTCTTGGTTCAGTATTTTTCTAAGAAATTCTCGAAAGCCGAACAAAATTTCACAGCATCCGAATGGGAATGTCTAGCGGTCGAAAAGTTCCGTCCCTATTTTGAGGGTCGTGAATTGGTTGTGGTAACGGAACATGTAGCTGTAACTCTCAAAGAACCAACTGGCCATTTATGCCGCTGGGCGATCCGATTATCACCATACGATCTCAAAATAATTCATAAACCAGGAAAACATTTAGAACTTCCTGACGCCTTATCTCGTTCTTTTGCTCTTCTCAACATCGTTCGTAGAAATCCAATTGACCTTCCGAGTAATTGCTACGTTAATCGTACCCCAATCACATCCGTGATCAGCATTAACCCAAACACGTGCGATAAATGGTACAACAAAATGCATGCCATGGCCTCAAAACAACCCTTAGATAGATATAAAATCGAGAATAACCTTCTATATCACCGATTGAAATTTTCCAATCAAAGTGCGGAAATACTGTGGACACTTTGTGTACCATCTTCCTACAGAGCAAAAGTCCTCGATGAAAATCATAACCAACATTCGTATCAAGGTGTTTGGAAAACTTATAGACGTATCTCACAACGCTATTACTGGCCAAACATGGATGAGTCCGTTTACCAGTACGTTCGGCAATGTGAACTATGCCACCGCATTAAACCAAGTAATGAGAGCACCAAACCACCTCACGGCGAATATAGAGAACCAAAACGACCGGGTAGACAATTATCGATTGACTTCGTCGGTAAGCTGCCCATGCCTAAAAATCGTAACCAATGGATCTTCGTAGCCATCGACTGTTACTCGCGATCAGTGTTGCCGCGCCGTCTCAAGAAAATGAGACCAAGCCAAAATTATATCTCATAATTTATAAGAAAACCAAAAATTATCAAGAAAAAGATATAATTTAACCCATCCTAAGGACTTGGAATACATGTATATATAATTTTATTTTTCATAAAATCAAACATTTCTAATTTCAATTTATAAATTACATATTGGGTGATTTTTTAAGAGCTTGATACCTTTTTTTTTAAAAAAAACGCATAAAATTTGCAAAATCTCATCGGTTCTTTATTTGAAACGTTAGATTGGTCCATGACATTTACTTTTTGAAGATAATTTCATTTAAATGTTGACCGCGGCTGCGTCTTAGGTGGTCCATTCGGAAAGTCCAATTTTGGNTTTTAGAATTGCAAAAATGTTCAAACTAAAAATACATTTCCTAATAATAATAAACATTAGGGGCTCACATTTACTCTATTTTAAACGTTTAATGTGTAATTTTGTTCTTCGCGACAAATGTGGTACGTAAAAGTAAACAGGCAATGTTTAGTTTTATTACACGGTGTGCAAATTTGCACACATTAAAAGACGAATCTGGTTACGTCTCTTGATATGCGCAGATAAAAAAAATTGTTAGAGTGTATTTAAAGTTTTTTCAGTAAAATACATACAAATTTCCTTAAATAAATCAAATTTAGTTATTTTAGCGGAGTATTTTAATCTACATTGAGATCTGCTTTCTTTTTAAATTAACAAATGAAAATATGTGATATGAAAGAGATTACTACAGAAAGAGTATATATTTACTTTATATATATATATTAAGATCTTTCTTAAATCATCCTTTTTAGCTAATTAGAACAATTGCGCTTATACCTATTTTGGTGAGATCTCTTCATATGTTCATTGCTTCGTTTACAAAAAATAAAATGCTTTAATTGTAGGTAGCGATTTTTAATACATTTAGAAAACGTAGTGCTTTCTACCATCTTCAATGAAAATCGAGTATTGAACGAAAAAAACTTTACAGAAAATATAAAATGTTAACCTATTTAAAAATGTATCCACATTTATACTGATCGGAAAAAATAAGTATCTCGCAAAAATTCGTCTAAAAATGTGGCCAGTTGGATAAATTTAGATCCAAATGGCATCCCTGCTCGCGATATGTCTGGGCGCAGCCCATGAAAAACGCAAACGCCATATCCGTAGTCAATTATCTTCGACATATAATCTCGGTGAATGGCTGCCCCAACTCATTATATCAGATAATGTATTGTTAGTTTTAATTTTCCATAAAGGATTTTCATCTGCGTATACATTAGATTTAAGGAAATTGTATATGTACCTCTAGTCTGTAAGATATACCATGTCATAGACTGAATAAATCGAAATTGAAATTGAAACCACAGCCCGTGAATCGCATTCGAACCACCATTCTCATATTGCTACTAAACGCTCCTCATTTTTTATTAACGTGTCGCTGAAGATGAGAGGGGGATAATGATCTATTATTTTTATTGGCCAAATAATAGACATAAGAACGATTATGAGAAATGTAAACATAACAAAACTGTCAAAGCTCAACTTCAAAATGGGGGAGAATTGCCAGATGAATGTACGTACCCAATAGCTATTCAAGACCCGAACCATCCTATCGGTATAGACACGAATTGACATGGCCACTATGAAAACGCCCACACTGACACACGATAAAAGAATCGGTGGTCACATACCACGAGGCTAGAAAAATATGTTTTCTTTTTGGAATTGGACACCGGCGGAACAACACACATCAGCCCTCGCAAGAACGGAAGTAATCCTAACCAAGCAATTTATTAAAGGTGACGACATTGGTTTGGTTAAAGCAAATTCTTAGAGTGCGTGTACCTGGGGAATATACTTATCGGCATTGTTCTACTACATTCCTTCCGGAAAATCCCCAACCAAGTTGTTACCTGTGAAAATAAAGACTCTGTGGATATAAATTCTGGTCTATTCATTTGGCAGCAGTTAGACCACCGTACACCGGTAATCCCAACGTCATCAAACGTAAGTCAACCTCATTATTGTCACCAGCCCATTGGAAACGAGCTACCCAACAACAGTTTATCGAGATTCCTGTTTGGACTGACAAGGAAAGGTCCAGGAAATCAGTTGCCACCGGTTTAAAAAATCAAATTCAATTTTAATTTAGACAATTAGATAATTCAAATATGTACTATCACAGTATAGGTAAGAAAATGAAATAAAACTACATTTTTGTAATAATAACAGTAATATAACAGACTTATTTATCGTTAAGAGAATGTTCTATTTATTAACTTGGAGTAAATTAGCGTCCTTTATTACTGAAATATTTTCAACGTATTGCTTTTCCATGCCACGGTTATTAAGTGCAGCGAGTCTGGTACAAATTGATAAATCGGTTACAGAGATATACATTTGTGGTCATAAGTGGGCGGCGCCACGCCCATTACCCCAAAAATTATAATAATCTAATTTAAAGATAAGAGGTTATTCCAAGTATCGATTTTGAGTGAATTAGCTTCAGTAGTTACTGATTTAGCGCAGTTTTCGTGTTTCTGTAAATTACAATTATATGGAAAGTGGGCGTGGTTATCGCCCGATTTCAAAGATTTTTTAGAAGATATGTGAGATATAGCCTAGGCAAGGCTGATACCGAGTTTGGTACGGATTGGTGAAGCGGATGCTGAGATACAGCATTTCACAATAAGTGGGCGGGGCCACTCCCATTTTCCAAAAATTTAATAAGAATCCCAATTTGTTCCAAAATTTTACTTCGCATACCAATTTTCAACAATTTGGATAGAACATTTACTGAGCTATCGTAGATTTATCTAAATTGACATTTATCTAAACTTAAAAGCTTGTATACCCAAAACTATTTCTTTAAAATCACTTATATAACACAATGTAAAGGAAAATAAATGGTTATTCCGAAATACATAACATAGTTGGGTTCGCCTTACATTCCCGCAGATTTGCAGCTACAGGACCGAAAGGTCCTAGAAAACGTGACTTTTACTCATATCTCGAAAACTATTATTATTTTTTATTAATTGGATTTAGGGCTGTGCGATTAATTGATTACTCAAAATTTTAATTAATCATAAAGTAAATAACTCAATTATTCGATTAATTGGAAATTATGATTACTCAAAAGTTCAGTTACTCGAGTAATCAAGATTTTTGATTAACCAAAAACAAAAATATTTGAGTAATTTGCTTTATGATTAATCAACATTTCGAGTAAAATGAGTAATCAACATTTCAACTCTTTACATATGTATAAAGTAGTTAAAGTTCCTTGATACTTTGAAAACAATGTTTCTGTTTTCAAAAATTAAAGCAAACATTTTTTTTCATATACAGAATGTAAAAAAGAAAATAAGCTTTTTCCAAAGCAAACTCTATTAACGAGCAAAATTATTTTTTTTGAGTAATCATATTTCAAGTAACTCGATTAATCATCGTTTTGAGTAATCAAAATCTTGATTACTCGAGTAATTGATTAACCGAATAATTGATTAACCAACTTGCTCGAGTAATCGAATAATCCCACTGCCCTAAATTCATCTAAAAAGTTTAGTTTAACTGTTGAAATAGATTTAAATTATTGTAACTAAGTATATATTAGTTGCGTTATAATATTCTGCTTCCGGTCAACGGTGAGCGTTCTCTGTGCAAATTAAAAAAGTGAGGGGACTGGGAAATGTTGTTTGGAATATTCTCTATCGAATTTGACTAATTTGGTAACTTTTCTTCAACATTTTCTCAAGTTGGTTTTTTGCCGCCTAAATTATTCAAATACCCCTATTTACGTCTTGGGAAAATGGCGCAAATAACTCTGGTGTGCTGCTACCTGTCGCTAAACGACACAGTCATTGTCTTCAGGGAGAAGCTCGAAGGCCTTGAAGATGAGTTGCGTGATATAACCCGACACCTAATTGTTGCTGGAGATTTCCACGCAAGAGCCGTGGAATGGGGTATGCCGCAAACAAACACCAGGGGAAGGCTGGTCTTTTAAATGGCAGCCCGCATTGGCCTGACCATCCTCAACACCGGAACGACCCCTACATATCGAAGCCCGGGTTTTGGATACTCGATCTCTGGCATAACGGACGGACTCGATCTCTGACGGATGGAGAGTGATGGAAGACCTGAGTGGTAGCGACCATAACTACATCACCTTCCAAGTCACTGACACAACGCGAGGGCAAACACGTAGTGTCCCTCGCCGGAAACCAGGATGATACCCGTACAGGGTCGATGTTCGCAAGTTCGACAGATCACTCCTAGCAGATTCCCAAGGCATTTCACCCACAACAGGGCATCCTGTGCTAAGCTGGTGAAAGAAACGATTCGCTGCATACACCGGGCATGCAAACGTCAATGCCACAGACCACGCTCTCGGTCAGGTAAAAAGCAGGTGTACTGGTGGAGTGACCGAATTGCAGAGCTACGAAGGGCCTACCATAGAATGCGCAGACTCGCAACGCGCGCTCGTGGTAGACCTAAGGCGCTGACCAGGGCATCAGCCTACAAAAGCGCTAAGATGGCATACCAGCGGAGGCAATCAGGTTAGCAGAAGGCGAGGCTGGTGCTTATACTCAAGGGCGAAGAGACCCAAACCAGGGTTGTTTGCGAATATTATTCCGAAATAAAAGTCTTTTCAGGATAATAAACAAACCCCTTATCCAAATTAAACAAGTTTGGTATCAAATGAAAGAGGACTTAAATAGCTTTAAAACTGAAATGTCTAAACGAGGAAGGCCACATACGGAAAAATATTTCAACAAAAAATTATAATTAATTACCATAGAACAAACCTTGTGTCAGGTATATGCATTTCTTTAGTATTAAATTATAAAAAAAAATATAAATAGAGGTCGTTAGTTATTTCTGTTTAAAAGCTTTTTCAGTCCTCTTTCATATAATTCCAAATTTTTTTAATTTGGACGATCCGGTTATTTATTATCCCGAAAAGACCTTTATTTTGGAATAATATTCGCAACAACCCTGACCCAAACACTCCTTCATCGTTCCAGCCACTCTTCATGCTAGATACAGCAGGAAAGGTGATGGAGAGTCTGCTCAAAATAAGCTTGACGTCTGGAATTGGCGAAGTAGTCGAGGCGGTACATAAAACAGAAGAAGCATGGCGCGGTCAGTAGTTCTGCTAGTCACGCAGGATGTCAAGAATGCCTTCAACTAGGCAAGATGGGACGACATGCTGGAGGATTTGGAACGGTCATACAAAGTTCCAACATACGTGCTAGGTATGATTCGCGGCTACCCCAGAGACCGTTGTCTTGTAAGACACAACATAAGGTCAGAGAAAGAGACGTATAACCGGCGGAGCGGCACAGGGGTCTGTACTTGGCCCGGACCTCTGGAACGCCACGTATGTCAGTCTGTTGCGCACGGAAATTCCGGAGAGCGCCTTCCTTGTCGCCTTCGCGGACGTTGTGGCCGCCGTCATAACAGCAAGAAACGTCCAGCTAGTACAGCTCAAGCTGAATTCGGTCATGCGAAACGTCAGTGGATGGATGAGCTACAGCCAAAACAGAGATCGTGCTCCTCTCCAGGAAACGGATCCCAACAATTATAAATATGATGGTCGGACCTCACCTCGTGACGACTTCTAGGTCTAGAAAATACCTAGGGGTGAAGCTTGACAGCAAACTCACATTCTGTGATCACATCCATGGAGTATGTGGAAAAGCTGAGTAGAGCACGGTGGCTCTAATCCGGCTGTTGGCGAACGTGGGCAGCCTGAAGCCATGCCGCAGGAAGCTACTGATGACAGCAGTCCAGTCGGTGCTCCTATACGGGGCAGAAATATGGGCCGACACATTGAAAGTAAAAAAATACCGGATTCAAATGTCTTCGGTCCACCGCAGAGGGGCACTACGCATTGCTTCTGCATACCGTACATTGTCCGCGGACGCGGTTCTAGATATTTCTGGCTCATGCCAATTGAGCTTCTTGCTTACGAGCGAAAAGAGATTTACAATCTCAGTGCCGAGATAGGTCGAGCAGCTTCCGCGGCAAGGGCGCGCGGGCAACTGATACAGCAGTTGCAACAAAACTGGAACGCGAGCACAAAAGGTCGATGGACGCACACCCTGATAGCCGACCTTCAAGCATAGTTGAACAGACCGCATGTGGAAGTCACTTTCTACCTGAGGCAATTCCTCACCGGTCATGGTTACTTCCGAAAATATCTTCATAGAATGGGAAGGGTGGACTCACCGTTCTGTCACTACTAGGGAAACGTCGAAGATAACGTGTACCATACTTTCTTCCCCTGCGAACACTTCTTGATTTCGCGCAGAATGTTGGAAGAAAAATACGGAGACATAACTCCGAACAACATAGTTGGGATAATGATTTCCAGCGCAGAAAAGTGGGAAGCAGTTGCGAGATACGTGAAATTCGTACTCCGCTGCAAACGAGAGGACGGTTGTCTACTGAGGACACCCGAATGAAACGCCCCTACATAAGAGCAGCCCCGAGGCTCTAGCAGCGCGCTCGTGCATCTGAAGGCATGCAGAATTGCGGTGCCAGATGCGGGATTCTTGCGCGGGCGGTGGGAGTTTGGGTTTTAGTGGGTAGCCCAACACGCTTCGGTGGGAGTCCCACACTCGGGGTAGTATCGAGACTAGAGCCCCTGGCCAGTGCATAAAGTACTTCCCTCTCCTGCGAACAAAAAAAAAATCATAAAAATAATAATCTAATAATAATAATAATATGTATGTAAGCTAAGGCTAAGCGCAAGGCCTTGCCGGGGTCACACAAGGCGGATCGGCTTACTTCGGTGGGTTAGCTGCGAATAACCAATAAGCAGTCCCAGACCAAGAGCGGCAGGAGACGGGGGCCTGATTTAAAAGATCAGAAATGCTTGATGAATCTCCTGTGTCCGGGCGAACAGATGCCGCCTCCCAAAAAGCATCCCAGGATTGAGACCAGTTAGATCCTGTTCTTGGCATACTGGAACATGTATACGATTAATTCGACATTGGGCTGGCGAGAGCAGTATTCCGCCACTTTGGTATGTGAGGGTGACATCTTACATAAATGGTGGGCTAATGCTGCAATCGCTTCCGTCTCATGAAAACCCTGTCAGGTCTTCAAGTACGTTCAATACACGTTGCCATTTAGTTTTCCGCACAGGTCCAGTTGGGATTTACTCCTGGTTTTGCGCTGTCTTGGCTTTGAACACAATATTCCATAAGGACTTGTGACAACCTTCGCGATGGCATGCTCCTCTGAGAGAAGGGAACTTCGGGACACTTACAGCGACTGTTCTACGTGTGGAGATAGCGGCTTGAAGCGCAGACCCAATAGAATTGAAATGAACAAACAAACAACAAAGACTAACGAAACAGATGTAGATGCTCTCGAGGAAGAATGCAGCGCATTCAGGAAGAGCAGTAGAGTTGTGCGCTCCCCGCGACAAACTTCTCTGCAGACAAAAGCCGGCACCACAAGCACGGAGAAAGCTGCCGACGTGGCGCAGAAGGCTATACCTTTGCAAACGACAACTCCCGGCAGCCAGCGACAAGCATACCACCGCAAGCTGGGGAACTTGCGAAAAAAAAAAATATTAATAATATGTATGTGTAAAGAGACAAACATGTGTGTAAGTCTGTACAGTAAAATCAATTAGTTAATTTGTTTTGCTGTACTGGCCGTCTTTTATTTTACTAAATGTTATGTTGTTTTGGTAGGAAAAAAAATTTGTTCGTGGCAACACTGATCACACTTTTAGGTAAGCAGGCCATAATCACATTTGCACTTTTGTTTTTGTAAAACACTTCAGCATAGGAAGTGCGCGCTCTCACATGTACATACATATGTACTTACATTTGGGTATGCTCTTACATATGTATACAAAGCAAGAATTCGCATACTACTTTAGTATGGTTCTGCTTCAGTATGGTTCTACTTCAGTTTTGTTATTTGTTTGTTTTGCCTATCGTGCAGCATTCATTCGTATGACAAAACCTTTCGTCAGTGATCGGACTTGCAAAAAAATTTGTGTGGTAGAATCTGGAAAAAAATGTGGAAGATTTTAAAAAAATGTGGTTGATCTCAGATTTTGGATCAGACTTTTCACCAAAAATTAAAAAAATTCTTCAAGTTTTCACCTAAATTGCGAACATTTTTATTAGAATCTAAAAAAAATTAATTTTAGTATAATAAAGTGAAGGATTGAAGTTTCTAAAAATTGTTTTGAGTTTTGGCAATTTTTTTCCTTGACAGTGTAAGGCAGTTCCTTCCATATCAAGATATTTTTCGAACATATTTTGAAAGATTTCTGCAACCTTGCGCAGTGCTGTCAGCTTTTTTTTTTATCACATCGCGATGTAGCGAACAATGTGGCAAGTTCCAGAAACCGCTACTTGGGATTTGCCGATTTTGACTATTCTCAAGTAAAAGTAAACAACGCTTTAAAAACTTTAGAAAAATTTTATATTGAGAAAATTTACTATTTTACGGTTTATTTTATTCTCCCATTCTGCCTGTTTTTAGTGTTTAGTGTTGGACAAATTTTGCTCTTAAAATTAAGATAATTTTCTTAAGAAAAAGAGCAAAAATAAAACTACTCAAAAACGCGAATATGTGGTAGATTTTAAACCTTGTGTGGTAGATGTGGTAGATGCTCAAAAAAGTGGCAGATCTACCACATTGTGGTAGAAGTCCGATCATTGCCTTTCTTCAGTGTATCAGTTGATTTTTATGCGAGTGAAGGAGAGATACAGTTCTTAAACTGAGAGCTGATGGCTTGCAAGCCACTTATGCAGTGCTTGTGCAGGTCTCTAGTATATACCTAACATCAAACATAAGTTCTTCATTAATCTTCAGGTTAGTTTCTTCAGTAATTCTAGTGTTAATAAGAAAAAAATGCCTACTGATAAATTTACTTTTTGTCACTTACGCCCTTTTGGCAGTTTGAGCTCGATATGTATGTAGGGTTAGAAGGTTCACCTTCTAAAATTGCTGGGGTAAATATTTAATGATTGTGAAAGCCAATAGATAACGCTGTTCTGCAAGCAGGTCTAAGTAAAATTGAAACAAAAATAGCCCATTAAAGTTAGCTCAATAAATAGGGATAAGCTTAAAAAAATTCGCATAAAGGTGAAAATTGGTACGAGTATTGCGAACACCATTATGAATGAAATGTCAAAAGACCCCATTGATCCCACCTCTGCAAAGAACTTTATTCAAGGTCAAAGGTCACATAAATTTCTTTCGCACATTTTTCAGCCAGATGGTCCGGTTTATCATAAAAATAGGTAGGACGAAAGTGTAGATCATACAATTGTCTGTAAAAACTATTTTAAAATTTGTATTCCTAAGGATTAGTGTTCGTCCGATACCACCTCGTACTCGATACCAGTACTCATTTTAGAGCTTCGAAGGGGGTACGCGATGCTACTAAAAGTATCGCTAGAAAATACTCGATTCTACTTGTACTCAAAAGTACCTGGACGAAATACAGTTTTGCAATCTTTTTTAAATAATTAAAACCATCTTTTATGTGTTACAAAGATATAATTTAATGCAAAAAGGCTTTTTAATATGAAAATATATGCTTATTTTACATATAGGTAAATACATATTCTCGCAACTTTTATATGTTAGTTACAAAGACATAATTTAATTTAGAAATGGATAATTTAATTCAGAAATGGCTTTGTGAATATGAAAATATATGCTTTCTTTAGCATAAATATGTATATACGTATTTTTCCGCGTAACGCAGGCTATTGTGTATGAAATCCCATAAAGCTTCAGCACATGGGATACGTGTCAAACTTCACATATCCAACTTGTGGCGAATTTACTAATTTGACTAGAGTTGCATAAATTCTTCGACCGAGTAAATACTTGCACAATGTACTCGATACCCACCAAGTACTTGGTCACATGTGTAATAAATCTTGTACGAAAATGAGCAAATGGCATCCCCTAATTGGGTGGCAACCCCGGTCTGCTCGAAATAATGGCCGACACTCAAGTGACAGCCTGACCGTTTCCGGTATTATTTTTATTCTTTTCGAACTTTTTAAAGCGTGCTTACGTGTGTAAGAATTAAGCGTAAAATAAATTGACGATCAGACTACATTTTAAAATTCAGGCGTAAGGTCTGAACTCGACGTGGCCCACACAATCTGACTGATTGAGTATTATTTTGTTAAATAAAACAAAACAACGAAAATGGTGAATCGAATGACGCGAAACCAGATAATGGCACTATCAGAAGCTGGCGTACCGTTTGACAATGAAGCCACTTTAGTGCAACTGCGTGCACTCTATGAAGAGGCACAAAGGGGTTCTCCGTCACAGCAGCAAAGTGCCCCACAGCAGCCAGTGGATCCACAGCAGTCAGCAGCTAGAAGTAACTTGCCAGCAGCCAGCAGCGCTGCAACAATTTTCGAAGGAATTGCAGCAACCAGACGACCCACAGCAGCCACCCTCATTACAGCAGCTCCAAGAAGAACATGTGCTAGATCGCGCAAGTCCGTCAGTGTCGGTAGTCCGTCAGCGATTACGGGAGGCAGAGGAAGAAGAAGAACTCTTGGATCGGCAGCTGACCATTGCGCGCAAACGGCAGGAACCGCACATGTTGCAGCAGGAGCTTAGTTTAGGCTATGATAAGCGCATAGATCTGGCCGTGCTTGACGTTATGGTCGCCAAATTCGATGGGTCGGAATTGCAAGATATACGGAAGTGGATTAACGACTTGGAAAATGTCTTTGAGGCATATAAATACGCTGAAAGAGATAAGCTGGTGGCGGTGCGCCACCTGATGACTGGGCAGGCGCAACGCTTTGCATCCATTGTGACAGTACGCACATATGGCGAGCTCAAATTCGAATTGCTTCGAGAGTATGAAAGAGCGTTCTCGATGCAAGACGTATTTGCGCAGTTGAGAGCGCGCACAATGAAACATAACGAAACACCACGGCAGTATATAATAGAGATGCAGCTTATTGCCAGCCGGGCTAATATTCCGGAGCTAGAGCTAATAGACATAATAATCGACGGTCTTCACGATAAGTCAGCGCAGGTATCGATGCTGTATAGTGCTACTACCTTAGCCGAACTTAAAATGTTAATGGAGCGCTACGAGAAGAAGAAGCGAATTAAATCGCAACCGTTGAACACAGCAGTCCCGGGCAGCGAGCAGAAGAAGGAGGCAGTGGCTGGCGGCACTCGAGGCAGCGTAGTAAAGCAGGAGAAGGGTCGCTGTTTCAACTGTTTTGCATATGGGCACTATCAGAGGGCTTGCACGGAACCCAAACGCAACCCAAATGCATGTTTCATATGCAGTTGCAGCAGTAGACGAATCGGAGGAAGACCCAGAATACCGTTTAGTGCGTAGAGTGGTGGAGCAGTTAACTGCGAAAAATTGGGTGCGTGTTGCCTTTCATTTACAAGATAAGTGCACTGAACCAATAAACCGTTATGTTCTCTTTGATACGGACAGTCCGGTTAGCTTTGTGCAGAAATCATGCGTGCCCTTTATTGTTCAAGACAAACAGCAAGCAACCATATATCGGGGCATTGGAAATAGACGATTAAACGCGTATGGATTAGTGAAGTGTAAAGTTTTGTTTAATGGTGGAGAATTTGACCACAATTTTTTGATTTTACCCGATGATCAAGCCGTAGTGCCATGGCTGTTCGGACGGGACCTTCTAAGCCGAATGGGCATTTTTTTATATAAAATATTAAATTTGAGATATGATACAAATGAATTATTTTTCTTGCGAAGTAATATGAAAACCAAAAAACTAGCGGTTAGCGTTATCAGTGCACTTAAATTGTTTACAATTCTTAAAAAAAACTCGGATACAACTTTTGTAAGGGCTAGGGCTTCACCCAGCGGGAAATTTCTGCTAGAGGAAGTTGAAAATGAATTTGCGTTGGTCGAGACTGATGATGTGACAGAAAAGAAGGCGAACAGTGAGGGCGGGGAAAGGGTTTCATTGAAACCATATGACATAAGTGATCAGTTGACCAAAACAGACGCAGACGTAGTGGAGAAGGTGATTCTTAAAGAGTACGTAGAAGTGGCGGAAGGTAAAATGTTGGATAGATATTTCATGAAGATTTCGGTAAAAAATGACACCCCTGTGTATAGCGTTCCCCGCAGACTATCATTTAAAGAGAAAAGAGAGGTACAAGAAATAATTGACAGTTTATTGTCGCAGGGAATTATAAGACCCAGCGAGTCTCCGTATGCATCGCCAATAGTTTTAGTTAGGAAAAGGGATGGGAAGCTGCGTATGTGTGTGGACTATCGAGAATTAAACAAGATAACTATAAAGAATCGGTGCCCCTTACCTTTAATCGAATATTGCTTAACATACTTGTCGGGGCAAAGCTATTTTAGTACGTTGGACTTACGGAACGGGTATCATCAAATCCCTATGCATGTCGACTCAATAACGTTGACAGCTTTCGTGACGCCAATGGGGCAGTATGAATACAATTTCGTACCGTTTGGACTGGCCAATGCCCCTGCGGTTTTCCAAAGACTTGTAAACGAGGTGCTCAAGCCGTTGATTAGTCGTGGGGAAGTGGTAGTTTACTTAGATGACATTCTGGTTGCCACAGAGACCATTGAAGAGCATGGCGAAGTATTAGGGCGGGNGGTGCTCCAGCCGTTGATTAGTCGTGGGGAAGTGGTAGTTTACTTAGATGACATTCTGGTTGCCACAGAGACCATTGAAGAGCATGGCGAAGTATTAGGGCGGGTGTTAAAACTACTCGCAGACGCCGGTCTGAAACTGAATTTCGACAAATGTAAATTCGCATATCGTGAGCTGGAATATCTAGGATACAGGGTCAGTAATAAGGGAATACGACCTAGCGAAAGGCAGGTGGAAGGTATCAGGCATTATAGGGAACCACAGACTGCAAAACAAGTACAACGGTGCCTTGGATTGTTCTCATATTTTGGGAGATTCGTACAAAATTTTTCGCGAGTAGCTAAACCGTTCAGTCGTTTGTTAGGGAAAAATATCCGATTTGAGTGGACAGCTAAGTGCCAAGAGGCCTTTCAGACTTTGAAGAACCGACTGGCAGAGGCGCCCATTCTAAGTATATTTGACCCAAATCGTGAAACTGAGTTGCACACAGACGCCAGTGCGCATGACTATGGGGCAGTCTTGCTTCAGAAGCAGACTGACAAAAAATTCCACCCAATAGCGTACTTTTCAAGAAGCACCACGGATACCGAAACACGCTACCATAGTTTTGAGCTATAGACGCTGGCGATAGTTAGAGACTTGGAAAGATTTAGGGTATTCCTCCATGGAATTCCTTTTACTATCGTGACAGAATGCAATTCATTAGTATTAGCACTCAGTAAAAAACAAATCAATCCACGGATCGCTCGGTGGTCCCTAGCTTTGGTAGAATTTGATTTTAAAATTAGACATCGGTCAGGAGACCAAATGGCGCGCGTGGACGCTCTAAGCAGGTCAACATGTGTAGGTGCAGTTGAAGAAAATGAAGTAGACGTGAATCTTCAAATAACTCAAATGAGAGACCGAGAAATTAAGGAGTTAAAAAAGAGATTGTAAGGGTTTGAGATGCCTGGATTCGAAATGGAAAATGGACTGGAGTTCCATGTGGAGAATGGTAAACGACAGCTTTACGTACCTAGGGAGATGGAGAACAATGTGGTTCGACTAATACACGAGACTTATGGGCACTTAGCGGTAGATAAATGTTTTGACCAGATTAAGAAACATTATTGGTTCCCTGGAATGAGAAAGAAGATCAAGAGCTTCCTTGCCAAATGTTTGAAGTGCATTTACTATTCGGGCCAGGCTAGAATCAATGAACGGTGTCTGTATAGTATTCGAAAGAAACCCGAACCATGTGATACTCTCCATATTGACCATTTTGGTCCCTTAGAGACAGTCAAATCGAAACACCGACATGTGTTAGTAGTTGTAGATTCATTTACCAAATTTGTTAAATTATTCGGTGTGAACACTAGTACGAAAGAGGCCATATGTGCATTACGCAGGTACTTTAGAGATTACAGTCGCCCCCGACGGATTATAAGTGAAAGAGGGTCTTGTTTCACATCAGCTGAGTTCAAGGAATTTTGCGCCCAGCATCACATAGAACACATTTTAAACGCTGTAGCATCGCTGCAATCAAAGTTGAGTTCGCAATGAGCAACACAATCTACAGCAGCACGAAATAGACTCCCAGCAAATTATTGTTTGGGGTAGAACAACGGGGACACGTGGTGGATGAACTCACCGAATATCTACGGGAAAATTATGTCAGCGAAAACGTAGATTTGAGCGAGAGTAGGGAGCAGGCGGACAAAGCTATTCAGGCGTCGCAAAAAAGAAACGAACGATACTTCGACCGAACACACAAACCTGCTCAGCGATTTGAGGTTGGCGAGTTTGTCGTTATCAAGAATGTAGATACTACTGTAGGTAAAAATAAGAAACTCATTCCCAAGTATAAAGGTCCTTATGTCATTCAGAAGCAATTAGGGCACGACCGTTACGTGGTGACCGACATAGAAAACTGCCAGTTCAACCAGATACCTTGTAGCAGTGTCATTGACTCAAGCAGGCTTCGACGCTGGGTGCAGTCCAGTCAATGTGGCGAGGGTCAGAGACAGGAAGGCAACAACTCTATAAGTAATGAAAACGAATTTATTAATTATACATGTAATGACGACGAATGTACGGACTATGAGTATTTGGAGGAGACCGAGGATTCCCCGCCAGAGTCAATCGCGGTCGATTGATGGTCAGGTTAAGGCAAAATTGTAATAAATCTTGTACGAAAATGAGCAAGTGGCATCCCCTAGTTGTTTGGCAACCCCGGTCTCCTCGAAATAATGGCCGACACTCAAGTGACAGCCTGACCGTTTCCGGTATTATTTTTATTCTTCTCGAACTTTGTAAAGCGTGCTTACGTGTGTAAGAATTAAGCGTAAAATAAATTTGCGATCAGACTACATTTTAAACATTTTTAACGAAGTACTACTCGTTCCTTGGTAGAGGTACTCGAGTATTTACTCATATGTCCTCGTATCGGAACATCACTACTAAGGATTACCGTTCTGTGATATAGCGTTTAAAAATTGTAGTAAAACGTGTGTACTCCCTAATATGGAAATCATAAATTGGTATAGAAACTTTTTGTTTGTATCCCAACTTAAGTGCTCATAACTTCTAGATTTATTATTCAATTTAGATGAGCTGGGCCTTATTTTATTTACGAAAGAACACGCTTAAGCATGATAATATTGATATTTTTACCGAAAGTAATACTAGGTTCACATATAAGTAGATTATTCTCATTTTCGAGCTAAAGTCCCTAATCTGTAATTAGAAAAAGAGATTCTCTTCTCTCTTCTTTATTGGCGCTGTAACCGCCTAAGCGATTTTAGTCCAGTCCAAACAGCATGCCAGTCATTTCTCTTCTGTGCTAACTGACGCCAATTGGAAATGCCAAGTGAAGCCAAGTCCTTCTCGATGGTCTTTCCAACGCAGAGGAGGCCTTCCTCTTCCTCTGTCACCAGCATCGCGGCCCGCGTTGAATATTTTCAGAGCAGGAGCGTTTCTGTCCATTCGAACGACATGGCCAAGCCAGNAATGTAGTGAAATTTTATTTTGACAAACAAAAACAAAACCATAAAAACGTGAGATCATGAGATCATTACAACGTACGCCAACAAAACAAAACAAGTTATTAAAACTAAAGCATAGAGAATTTTTGACAATGCATGAACCTTTTTTTATTCTTTATACAACCACAGTTTATACTAAACATATGAAAAAACATAAAAATAAAGTTGTTAAACTTTGTGCTAAACTCGGGAAAATTCAACAAATTTGCATACAAATTTGCAACATTCTAATCAGACTTCTTATACAAATTTTTAAAATGAAGTTTTGCAGCCCATTAAATTTTAGTTGATTTTTGGTATTGTTTTTACTGAGAGTTTCTTAAATACAAACTATGTTCGGTAATTCTTTTTATATGGAAGACACTGTCAGCAAAAATATAAATGCTAAAAATCAACGAAATTTGCTGGCAACTTCGGAATTGCACTTTATTAATTGGCTCAAAAGCTACATGTTCAAAATTTTTCTAAAAGATCTGATTAGAAATTGTGATCTGATGAAAGAGCCCCTGAGCCAATAATTTTGTACGGCACTGTACTTATAATTACCCTAGGTTTCATAAAAGAAAAAAATTTAAGTACAAGTACATTAAAATATCAGTCATATTTTTCGTTGCTGTGAACTTGTTTCAAAACTTCTGTCTTTTCCTTAATATAATTGTATAACTCTGTGCACGTCATTTTGAACGTATTTAGGTTCATATCGTCGTTTAAAGTGCAAAACCGCGTATCAGCAAAAATGCAAAACCGCGTAATTGAACTTGTAGAAATTATTTTCTAGAGCGTAAAACAGTCATATTTCAAAATGGTTCTCTTTTTGTAAAGCAATCGCATATCTGGCTAGTATATTTCAGGACGAATGGATAAGGCTTGAGCAAAGAGCTTGTGTGAGCAAATACAATTTTTGGCAGCCAATGTCAGTTACGCGGTTTTGCAGAATTACGATACGCTGTTTTGTACTTTAAACGACGATATACTAATCATCAACTATTGCTTGTGCAAAGTTCAACTATTTCGAAATGTAACTATTTCACAAATTAAACCGGTGCACTGAGAGAAAGAAGTTTATAATTAAAAAAGCGTGGTAAATTAAAAAAAAACGCATATGGAAGAGCACCAACCCAACTCGTAATACATTAAAGTATACAAATTTTAGTATTGAGTATAGAAATATTCAATTCAAAAGGGCACATATAAAAATTAAGCGATTTGCAATTACCGACTGCTATTTCATAATTAAGTTAAAAAAAATATTTAAATTCCATGCTGGTTGTAACGGGAATTGAACCCTGACACTCTGGGAATTAGCAAATTGTGGCAAGCATCCTCGCGCACTCACTTACAGCCAGACATGTAAATGTGCATTTAAATGTTGAGTTTGAATCAACACCACGCGTGCGTGTTATGGAAGTATTATTTTTAAATACGAACATTTTTAAACGATAATCAAATAGAAAATATTCATGTTTACTATGCGTTATTTCCCTCATTGAATTCATAACATTTTTCTGAATATTACAACGCGTTTTTTCTCCTAGTGTAGTGATTTTTGAACTTTTATTCAAATTTGGCAATCAAATCAAAGTACGGGACACTAAAACGAAATCCGGGACATTTTAATGTTGGACCGGGACACCGGGACAAATAGTCTAAAACCGGTATATGTCCGGGAAAACCTGGACGTCTGGCAGCCCTTGCCAAGACGCGTATGCTCTGACTGTTTGTGTGATGACAGGAGATACTTCGTTTTGTCCTCGTTCACCACCAGACCCATTCGCTTTGCTTCTCTATCCAATCCCGAGAAGGCAGAACAGACGTAGCCCTTGTTTTTACCGATAATATCGATGTCGTCGGCATACGCCAGCAATTGTACGCTCTTATAAAGTATTGTGCCTGAGCGGTTCAGTTCTGCGGCTCTTATTATCTTCTCCAACATAAGATTAAAGAAATCACANTCTGCGGCTCTTATTATCTTCTCAAACATCAGATTAAAGAAGTGACATGAAAGGGAGACGGCCTCTCTGAAACTCCGTTTTGTGGCGCACGGCTCGGAGAGGTCGTCCCCAATTCTGGCGGAGCTGGTGGTATTGCTCAACGTCATTTTACACAGCCGTATTAGTTTCGCGGGGATACCAAATTCAGACATCGCGGCATAAAAGCAACTTCTCTTCGTGCTGTCGAAAGCGGCTTTGAAATCGACAAATAGATGGTGTGTGTCGATCCTATTCACGCGGGTCTTTTCCAAGATTTGGCGTAATGTGAATACCTGATCTATGGTGGATTTTCCAGGCCTGAAGCCACACTGATAAGGTCTAATCAGCTCGTTCACGGTGGGCCTCAGTCCTTCGCACAATACACTCGATAAGACCTTATAACCTACGCTTAGAAGGCTGATTCCACGGTAGTTGGCGCGTATGACGGGGTCGCCTTTCTTGTGGATTGGGCAGAGCACACTTAAATTCCAGTCGTCGGGAATGCGTTCATCTGACCGTATTCTGCATACGAGCTGATGCATGCACCTCATCAGCTACTCGCTGCCGTACTTGAATAGCTTGGCTGGCAGGCCGTCAGCTCCAGAAGCCTCATAGTCGCTATTCGTACCTCGTCATAGTCAGGCGGTAGGACAGCTACTCCATCATCATCGACTACGGACTCGGGTTCGTCTTCTTCACTACNCAACAGCGTAAATTAGTCTCAAATAAAAATGCACAAGCATGCTATAAACGGTACTTTTTGCAATCTGAACCTGCACAAAATAAATACACTTCCGAATTTATATGTATTTCGTGCATTAGTGCGATGAATTTTTGGTGGACAAAAAAACGATTTTCGTTACCATTCGTTTTACCAATGATTTGGACAAATCCCGGAAAACATGAAGCTGAAAATTGTTATGCATGCACCAACAATACATTTGGTTTCAATCGAAAAAGTAAGTAAATTTAAACAAAACCATGAAATTATGTATAGTTTGCCCTCGCCTTAATCTCTGAGTGTATGAAATAGGTAAAAGTTTCTGTATGTTTAGAAGGTACCACGCCTAAGTATAACCAACTTGGAAAGTCTGCAGCAGATGTCCAAATTAAAAAAAAANGGAGTGGCGCCAAAGATCCCGTCCTTGCCCACCTTGGCACTAAAATCGCCAAGCACGGTTTTGACATCATGGCAGCGCTCATATGTACGTTCCAAGGTAGACGTCGCAAAGCCTCACGCTTATTTTTCCTTGCCCCGTCCATCGCATTTCTTGGATGGCGGTGATGTCAGCCTTTGTCTTCCAGAGGACATCAACCAGCCGGGNTATATCGATGGTGAGTGGAAGATCTACCTATCTCGGCAGCCAGTTCGAAAACGCCCTATCTCAGAAAACTTTTCAACAACGCCCTACTTCAGAATTTGATTGAAGAANTTATACGTTTGCCGTGGTCGTCATCAGAAAAAGGGGGTCTCATCCGAGGCTTTTTAGATTTTTTCATTGCGCGGGGTTTTAACGTGGCGGGACCCAAATCCAGCGCACGCGAAATCTTACGCCTTCTCACTTTAGCTCGCTCCCAAACGGGTGTTTGGTAGCTACCCAGAGGATACGTGGATATAAATATCCGGACGTTGTGAGCTGCGATTTGAACCGTACGCACAAGAATCGCTTCTGGCCACTCCCAGGTGAATGGCAGTCAAAAGTTTTCCACTTCTGCNCATCTCAGAATTTTGTGGAAGAACACGCTATCTCAAAATACATTGAAATTGTGCTGAGATATGGCGTTTTTAAATCGGCAGCTGAGATAGGTCGATCTTCCACTCAGCCATCNTCTTCTGCGCACGGAACCATTCTCCAATTATAAAATAATCTCAGATTTAACCGATCACTTTTCGGTGTCCATCCTAGTTTTATCGATTTTTATTGCGAAGAAAAGGAGAAATGGCAAATGTAAAAGTAAACAAAAATGGACGCTAGCAAGGAAAAGAGGTTTGTAAAGGTATTTTTAATAAAATGTTAAGATAAAATATATTTATATTGCTTAATATAGCATAAAAACGTGATCACGGTTGCAGAGAGAAGAAACATAATTTTTTCTTGAGATGTGAGACCAATCAGCACAAAAAATTTGACGGCCAATAATCTGAGATTTACCTGTGTAAACGGGGTGATTAAAAAACGAGCTTAGATAGAGATAATATTTATATGTGAACATACTTTAACTCTTTTTACAACGGTTTTATCAACTTGCAATGTTGTGTGTCTAGACCATCATGTATATTATAAATATAGCAACGGTATTTATGGCAAACCTAGTCTAGATATCAACCTCGTCGTAGGTATCATATAAAAGACATACAATTAGAAATACTCTAGAGGTAGATGTCGCCCCTCCAGAAGAAGTTGTGGCCACACTCTCACTTTTCTAAGGAAGCGGCACCACTTTTTGCAACTGACAGGTTTTCAAAAAATCAACGAACGGCGCGTGAAGCAGAGATAATAAGTTCTTTCGGAACTCTTTGGTACATGCGCTAGTAATTTAAGTTGTTCTTAGTTTTTGGTAATCTTTTGTATTGAAGTTAAATATTGCACCTAAAAATGTCCACTACATACGCTACAGCGGAAATGGACGACACGCCATTTCTTTAAAAGAAGTTAATTACTGCGATATATATGTATGTACATATATATGTACTTGTATATACTAAACGTGAGCAAACAACATTTTGCTTGCATAGTCTTCTGTTCTCTTTTCACTGTAAGTTGAATTATTTTAATATCTATTGCAATATTTTATACAGACGAGACTAAAAAGTAGAAAATAAGTAAAATAAGAAACTTTTTGATATACCACGTTTTTATAAATGGACAAAAACACTGTAGGTAAATTTTAAGGTTTTGAAATATCACAGCTAAACGGCCAAATACGTAAACTTAATTTTGGCTTCTAGATTACGATGGCGTTTTCTGAAAATCCGTATCACGTCAAAATTTTGAGATATTTAGGGGGGAAGTTTTAGAGTTATGAAAGTGAATTTTTCGTCATTTAAAACACTTTGCTTAGGTTTTGAATTTTTTTCTGGGCGAAAGATTTGATAACTGATCTTACTTTTCCAGATTGGCTCTAGTTTTCGAGATAATGGTGCTTGAAAATCTGCTTAAAGTTTAGGTTTTTAGTTAATAATTACCTCAGTTTTAAGATTATTTTACTAAAATTTTGCATGTGACTGTATTTTGATATTATCTTAGCTATTTCATGGAAATTGGTTCACTATAACTTATAGCTCCCATACAACTGATTGTTCAGATATGTGGTTTTGCGTTACAACTCACATTTTATTTCGTAATATTTTTTTTATAATAGTAGTTTATACACTGCTTGGACCTGAATTTGGGTTCTTTTCAATCCCACTCTGGCATATTTTTGCAGTTCCTGTTGTACGAATGGCCTTTTAATACCTTTTTTGTATTGTGAAAGCTGTTGTTCGTTAAAGTCAAAGTGACTGAGTAATGCTTTCAAATAGGCAGCGGTCTATACCGCGTCTATTTCTCATAGGTTGGGAACCAAAAAACACAAACCGAAAATCTACGCTCGCGATTACTGTCATATTAATTGATAAAAACCAAGGAATGAAACCGAAACCCAAACCGAAACCGTAACCGTTTAAAACCCTTTCGTTTTTCAAAACCGAAACCGAAACCGTAACCGTTATCTTGACCTGAAAAGGAACGATACCGAAACCATTTCAATCACAGGTTTCAATCGGTTTCCAGAAATTTACAAAAATAATAAATAAAAATTTCTTTGAAATAAATGATTTATTTAACCAAAATCAGCAACATTTTGCTAAAATTCTTGTTAAGTAGTAAATAAGTATGGCAAGGTAACTTT
>NW_016157142.1:109117-112025 GCF_001687245.7 Rhagoletis zephyria | reverse complement strand
AAAAAAAAAAAATGGTGCAGAACTTTTATAGTTTTTGTCCGCCGTACAAACAAACTTTACATTTGTATATCGATGCTGAGTGGAAGATCTACCTATCTCGGCAGCCAGTTCGAAAACGCCCTATCTCAGAAAACTTTTCAACAACGCCCTACTTCAGAATTTGATTGAAGAACGCACTATTTCAGAATTTTATTGAAAAACATCCCATCTCAGAATTTTGTGGAAGAACACGCTATCTCAAAATACATTGAAATTGTGCTGAGATATGGCGTTTTTAAATCGGCAGCTGAGATAGGTCGATCTTCCACTCAGCCATCGATATATGCATATATGTATATGTACGTACATATACTCATAAATATTTAGTTCAAAAGATCGGTCTTGTGTCGTCTACAAAGGTGTACCGAGCGCTCATTTACCTGTTGCACATAAAGATGCATTACAAGTTCCAAATCATCCATCCGAACTCGAAACTGTCTATGGTTGCAAACAGTCTATGGCAACGCCATTACCACTTCATGATGGATCTGATTACATTNGAAATACTCTAGAGGTAGATGTCGCCCCTCCAGAAGAAGTTGTGGCCACACTCTCACTTTTCTAAGGAAGCGGCACCACTTTTTGCAACTGACAGGTTTTCAAAAAATCAACGAACGGCGCGTGAAGCAGAGATAATAAGTTCTTTCGGAACTCTTTGGTACATGCGCTAGTAATTTAAGTTGTTCTTAGTTTTTGGTAATCTTTTGTATTGAAGTTAAATATTGCACCTAAAAATGTCCACTACATACGCTACAGCGGAAATGGACGACACGCCATTTCTTTAAAAGAAGTTAATTACTGCGATATATATGTATGTACATATATATGTACTTGTATATACTAAACGTGAGCAAACAACATTTTGCTTGCATAGTCTTCTGTNGCATTACAAGTTCCAAATCATCCATCCGAACTCGAAACTGTCTATGGTTGCAAACAGTCTATGGCAACGCCATTACCACTTCATGATGGATCTGATTACATTCCGATTGAAAACAATTTACCGTCTTTCATATCCCAAGAACACCTAAACAGCATGGTGCGTAAATAAAGTCTTCCCCATAACAACGCAATGATATTGGAATCAGAACTGAACTGAATGTTTTAGCACCAGGAGTAAAAGTAACGGCCTACAAGATCCGGTTATGCCATATTTCAAGTTATCGGAAGATGGCACTCAGGNTAAGTTGAATTATTTTAATATCTATTGCAATATTTTATACAGACGAGACTAAAAAGTAGAAAATAAGTAAAATAAGAAACTTTTTGATATACCACGTTTTTATAAATGGACAAAAACACTGTAGGTAAATTTTAAGGTTTTGAAATATCACAGCTAAACGGCCAAATACGTAAACTTAATTTTGGCTTCTAGATTACGATGGCGTTTTCTGAAAATCCGTATCACGTCAAAATTTTGAGATATTTAGGGGGGAAGTTTTAGAGTTATGAAAGTGAATTTTTCGTCATTTAAAACACTTTGCTTAGNAGAATGAAATGGGAATTACTGACTATAAACCCGTACAAGGGCGTCTCTTTATTGACGCATCAAAGCGAAGTTTGAAAGCAGTCTNGTTTAGGTTTTTAGTTAATAATTACCTCAGTTTTAAGATTATTTTACTAAAATTTTGCATGTGACTGTATTTTGATATTATCTTAGCTATTTCATGGAAATTGGTTCACTATAACTTATAGCTCCCATACAACTGATTGTTCAGATATGTGGTTTTGCGTTACAACTCACATTTTATTTCGTAATATTTTTTTTATAATAGTAGTTTATACACTGCTTGGACCTGAATTTGGGTTCTTTTCAATCCCACTCTGGCATATTTTTGCAGTTCCTGTTGTACGAATGGCCTTTTAATACCTTTTTTGTATTGTGAAAGCTGTTGTTCGTTAAAGTCAAAGTGACTGAGTAATGCTTTCAAATAGGCAGCGGTCTATACCGCGTCTATTTCTCATAGGTTGGGAACCAAAAAACACAAACCGAAAATCTANATGAAAGTGAATTTTTCGTCATTTAAAACACTTTGCTTAGGTTTTGAATTTTTTTCTGGGCGAAAGATTTGATAACTGATCTTACTTTTCCAGATTGGCTCTAGTTTTCGAGATAATGGTGCTTGAAAATCTGCTTAAAGTTTAGGTTTTTAGTTAATAATTACCTCAGTTTTAAGATTATTTTACTAAAATTTTGCATGTGACTGTATTTTGATATTATCTTAGCTATTTCATGGAAATTGGTTCACTATAACTTATAGCTCCCATACAACTGATTGTTCAGATATGTGGTTTTGCGTTACAACTCACATTTTATTTCGTAATATTTTTTTTATAATAGTAGTTTATACACTGCTTGGACCTGAATTTGGGTTCTTTTCAATCCCACTCTGGCATATTTTTGCAGTTCCTGTTGTACGAATGGCCTTTTAATACCTTTTTTGTATTGTGAAAGCTGTTGTTCGTTAAAGTCAAAGTGACTGAGTAATGCTTTCAAATAGGCAGCGGTCTATACCGCGTCTATTTCTCATAGGTTGGGAACCAAAAAACACAAACCGAAAATCTACGCTCGCGATTACTGTCATATTAATTGATAAAAACCAAGGAATGAAACCGAAACCCAAACCGAAACCGTAACCGTTTAAAACCCTTTCGTTTTTCAAAACCGAAACCGAAACCGTAACCGTTATCTTGACCTGAAAAGGAACGATACCGAAACCATTTCAATCACAGGTTTCAATCGGTTTCCAGAAATTTACAAAAATAATAAATAAAAATTTCTTTGAAATAAATGATTTATTTAACCAAAATCAGCAACATTTTGCTAAAATTCTTGTTAAGTAGTAAATAAGTATGGCAAGGTAACTTT